>NC_133400.1:31555000-31755000 GCF_047511655.1 Castor canadensis
CCCAAGTAGCTAGGATTATAGGCATGATCCACCAACACCCAGTTAGTTTCTCTGTGTTGATTTTTACAAAGCACTTATAATTATGCCAAGTGATACTAGTTTTCCATTTGAAAATTTCCTTTTAAAATAAACCTATTTCAGTGAGATTTTAAGTTGATTTAGCGAGAAATAGCAAACAGTAAAGTAGCAGGTACAGGTATGGCAACAGTTTGGAGGCTGATGTGCAAAGGAATGATATGTGAAAAATGCTAAAGAGATATTCCATTCAGTGAATTTTCAGAAGACAAGGAACAAGATTTACACACCTCCAATAAATCCCCAGAACTTACCCAGTACGTGAAATATAGTGAACTCTCTACGAATATCAAATTAACTGGCAATTAATTCTTACCATAAACAGTGGGCTTGAGCCCTGGTTCTTCCTGGCTCTAAAACCTACATAGCAGTATATTTTCCCAGGCAGACAGGAGTGAGATAAACCTACAGCCAAGGACAGAAAAAACCCTGAACAGCTTTGTGAGTAAAAGAAGGATACTGTTTGCACACCATGCACTGGAAGACAAGTAGATTCTCTAAACAAGACAAAAAAAATTAGAACAAAGAAGCAAAAAATAAAGTCCCCCTCCCCCAACTCCATAGCTCTAATTAGCCAAAACACAGCTGAAATATCATTTCCTAAAGAACTAAATGGCAAGTAGAGAGAGACCCTGTGGCCAAGTCAGCTGCTTCTAAGAAGAAAGTAACTTTAAAACTAGGAAAAACTTTCTCATGACTAAAAACATACAAAAAGGCAAGTATTTTTAAAATTTAACAATAGTAAGTTGATTCAAATAACCTACAAGCTGTGAAGAACAATCCTAAAAATTATTTAGTACATCTGGGAACTCCAAATGTGCTAAACACTTAGAATAAAAAGAAAAGCAACTTTGAAATTTTACCAGTATCGGGGGCTGGGGATGTACATCAGTGGTAGAGCACTTGCTTAGCAACAAACCCAAGGCCCTGGGTTTGATCCTCAGCACCACAAGAAAACAAAAATGAAAAATCAGCATTATCTTAAAAAACAAAACCAAAAATTAACAATTACCTATGTGTTTTCATAATGAAGTTTCATTATTAATACAAAATACTCAAAAAGTTTATTTCAAAAGACATATGCAAAATGCGTACCCATAATCTAAGCTTAAGACAGAAGAGCATCAAGATAGTTTTGATTCTTTAACATTACCAAGCATGAAATAGCAGTCTCCTTGGTGAAGAGGTATTGCCAAACCCGGTGTCTCTATGTCCCATGAGATCTTAAAACCAACATGCCAAGTATCAGGGTCTCTGCCTTCGAGGTTAGAATCCTCCTCACTTTCTTCATCAGAACCTGTCAAGTGATAGAAAAGTAATCAGGAAAGAAATGCTTAATCTAAACATCTAGATTTTTGTAATTGTTACCTTAGAAATAATTGATATTTTAATAAAACATGGATGTTAAATAAAGTATCTTTTTATGTCATATATATGTCTTTTTAAGGATAATCTAGAAAATTTTTAACATAGCACTCATAGTTTTAAGGAAAAACATTAAATAAAATAATGAAGAAATAACTAATAAAGATAAAAGATTATTTAAATTGAGCATTGTGCTTCATGCCTATAATCCCAACACTCAGGAGGCTGAGGCAGGAAGATCGTGAGTTTGAGGCCAGATTAATCTATATGGTGAAACCCTCTATCTTAAAAAAAAGAAAGAAAGAAAGAAAAAAGGAATCAAAGGGGTAGTTTTTAGGAAGATACTAATTACAAAAATCAATTCAGGGAAAAAAACCCACAAAAAACAAAGAGCTAAACAAACCACAGAAGGCATAGAGGAAGTTGTCCAAGAGTTCTCTCTTAGGAAAACAGAGACCCAGAGAGGTTCAAAGAATTCACTACTAAACAATTAAGGAATGGGTAATTTAAATTTGTGTAAGAGCATAGGAAAAGAAAGATTCTAAATCTTTTCACAAAAATGAAATAATATCTATCACAACTCAAGACAAATCACATATATACAAACCAATCTCACATATGAAAAATCAATGCAAAACTTCTAAATATATGAAAATAGAATTAAAGAAGTAACATTCCATGACCATGTAAAACTTTTTTTGGACAATATAGCTCAATATTCAAAAACAACTTTAATTTCATAAAATTATAGATCAAACCAAAACCAAAAACTTATGAGTTATCACTCTGATAACACAAAAATAATTGGTAGAACACATTATCCTTTCATGATCAAAAACCTCAATAAATAGGATAGCTGACTACTTTCTCAACATGACAAAACATAGATCTACCCCAGCCCCAAAGCTCATATTTCAATGGAGAAAAACTAGAAACAAAGTTAAGAAATAGAAAAAACTGTCTAGCATCAGAATCATTCATCATTTTTCTAGAAGAAATGGCCAACACAATGGTGCCTCTGGCATTGCCTAACAAAGCAGTCCTAATTAGATAAAATAAGAGACATTAAAATTTTAATGAGAAAAAAAGCAAATTAAAAAACATATATCCCAGGCAATAGGAAAATTTTAAAGTGCTACCTGCAAAATTAAATCAATAATTATTAACTTCTAAAAATATAAGCAAATACCTCATCTACAAAAAACAGCTTCCAAGATTTTTTATGTGTATCTTGAACATGAAGAAAAACTTTAAATTGTTACTAAAGGACACAAAAGGAGTTTCAATCATATAAACAATCCAAAAGTACAGGCACTCCAGAGTCAAAAGCTATTTCCTAGGTTAATCCCAGAAACATTTTTAAAAGAATTCTTTGGAGCAGGGATGATAAATACCTTACGTACCAGAGGACAGACATGGCAAGTATACTGGGATGGCTTTTTTCAGGCCTGGTAGAGAAGAATTCAGGAGTTTCTCCAGGGTAGAGGGGAAAGAGTGGCATGATGACTGACTGGAGTCTACAAAGGGCACTAGAAGAGTCACCATCAGTGCTAGCACCAGACAGCTGCTCTCCATGCCTGGCATTCTGAAGGCATTTCTTTTTCTTAATAGAGTACACAGATACACTTGAAAATACTGCAATTTGCTAAACTAGAGCTTGTGAACCAGAAGAGAATTGGCAAAAGTATGTAGCTTCACTTGCACTGTATTTCCTTAACAAATCTAAATGAGTTAACAACTGATAAGTCTTTGCATAAAAATGGAAAATCCCAGCTATTGGTGAATTATAAGATCTGATATCCCTGAACCAATCACAAGTGGCTATAGGTAAGAAGTAGCTGTCCCTTGTCGTCAAAGTGTGTTTTCTCTGCTACTCATAGTCTCCAGATGGCCACTTCACTCATTTATAGTGCATGCCTGGACCCTACTGGACCCTATAGCAAAGTTCGTGAACCTTGTTCTACAGCTCAGACACAGAGCAAGTCTACAGGCCAATAAGGCCCATGACCTGCTTCTGTAAGTAACAATTAGCTAAAACACAATCAAGCTCCTTCATTTAAGTACTACTGTCCATGACTTACTTTCACACATAACAGCAGCAAGGGTGAGTGAGTAGCTAAGACACAGACTACAAGACCGACAAAGCCAAAAATATTTAGTATCCAACCCTTTCCAGAAAATGCTTACTAATTCCTTCTTTAAAGTTTTGGTATTTTGTGATTTGACAGAGACGTCTACTGTACATAACAGAAAAGCTGAGGCTGCATAAAATGATAATGATGTTGTATGGCTAACACCTAAAAATTGTAGCATGACTAATAATAGCATGCAACATACAAAGTAATTTATGCTGAATTAGTTGATATCCAGATCAATTTAGCAAAAGAATACTGATATGAGAATGAATGATGTAAGAATATTGAAATCATAAGTTTATATCTGTGATAGCCCCAGGCTTCAGAATGCTTCATCCCAAGAGAGCCTAATGACAAGAGACACAGCAAATAGCGCAAGAAAAATGAACAAAACTACTTTAAAAAGGATTTTCATGTGTCCTTCTCTGGTTCAAATTAGCTATAATGTAACATTGAAGAGAAATGATTTGAAATTGCAAAAACAATAGTTTTCAGGCGGTTTTAATGCCACTGAGTAAGGACATTCTTGAAAGCGGTCATCTTTACAGGCTAAGAGGCATGTTGACTACTTCCCCTTTAACTTTCACCCTGGCACTTTTCTCAATCTGGCACCAATAAAGTCCTGAACGACAATCAGAGACAGCAATTCCAATCAGTGTTTCCTGATATCTCCCATAAATCTAGCACCTTTGAAATGAGCTCATTAAAATGATGTTTTGTTGAGGGTTCTTCCCCGCTGAGCAGGACAGGGAGGAGAAAAGTAGTGTGACTGATAAACTTTTTATTGCTTAAGTATAGTGTTGCTCACTTTCTCAGTAAAATCAACTGGTAATTATCTATAGCAACTGCAACTGATTACTCTTGCCCCATGTGATTTTACAAACAAGTAGAGGCAATGAGTTCCTACTTGCCCTTAAGCCTTAGTAAAATCATCTCGGTGTGTTTGGTGCATTCCCTGCTCCCAATAATCAAATACTAAATATGTAAGTAATGTGACAAAATACAAAGACAGCTAAATTTAAAAGTAAAAGTTTAAAATATCCAAAACATCCCCCAAAATAATCAGTGGGATGTTTTTATGCTAAGAAGTTTTTGATGGAAAAAACAATTCCATTTAATTAAGGATAAATGTCAACAAATATTTGCTTACGTTTTTAAAGCTGTGTGCAACTGTGGTTATATAGAAACCAAAGAAAGCAGCTTCAGCATGACAGTAGAGATTTTAGTGCTAATCAAAATCTTTTGCAAAAAATCTACGCCAGATTTAATAACACATAATTAATGTTGTATGTCAATAATTTTTCTCATATGTAAATATATATTCATCACAACCACAAATTAAAACAAAGAGACTAAGAAGTTCCCTATTCCCTTAGCCAAGAGCTAAGATCTCAATGCTTGCACCCATGCCACTATCTTTGCCATTTTCTTGACTCTACACTTAGAGCAACTTAAGTATCAGGTCTCTTCCTACCCATGGCACAGATCTTGAAGCAGGAGAAACCCAAAATAGATAGTCAGCTGGCAGAGGGAGCCTCCTGATGACTTATCTGACCAGTGCTGATACTATGATACTCCAGGATCTGGAATGGGCCTCTGTTTTTAAAACTGGAAAGAGACAGAAGGTGAAAAGGAAAGGTGAGAGGTTAGAAGACACATTTTAGGAGGGAAATGGCCTGGTGTGTGTGGAAGAACATGACCAATTCTGCGTTGCAGGAGTGTCACCTGAGCGACATGGAACATGTGAGAAAAGAGATTGGAGAGGTTGGCAGATAGCAAGGTACAGAGGATTTTATGAACCATGGAGACTTACACTGAGGGCCAATGACAAACACTAAAGACTTTCTCATAGGCCAGATCCGTTTTTCAGAATGATCCCTCAGGAAAGTACAGGCTTCTATGTACAAACTTAGTATACTTTTGCTGCACAAGTTCCCAAAGCAGTGGCAAGCGGTTGCTGCCAGAGAGGATTTAGGAAATGCCACGGAAGGACCATATCCCTAGGAAAGAAAGCCTACACGGGAAGAAGGCTCCCTGCCAGAGATCTATGGTTTTGAAATGCTTCCTTGATTGTTGGGAGGAACTAGGAGTCCAGCTGCTGCTAACACACAGCATACTCCTTTCTCAGTCACTGAGGAATAAATGGTCTGAAGAAATAGAGAATTTAGAAGAGGTTGAGGGGGAAAAAAACTAAGCAATCCCAGCTCTGAATCTGTAACAAGAAGCTGTTCTTAGTTGCCTTGAAACAAGTAATTCAGGACAAACGAAGTTCCTTGACAGAGATAAATTTTAAAATTAATTGTAAGCTTTCTGGGATTTCAGGCAAAATATTGAAAACTCTTTATGGAAAAGTCTAAATGCCTTCAATATGATGTCTGGCTCTGTCAGTTCTCAGATTAAGCATTTGGAAAAAATTTTAAGATAAAAAAACTCACATACATAGAAGAAATTCATTATATCATCTTTCATGGATTTAGGGAGAAAAAGTGAAAGTGAGAAAAATTGCTTTAGAGGGCCTTAGCTAAAGCTTCAAATTTACCATACTGTCTAAAGTAAAATATATAATAAGGAAAGGAAACAGAGACACTTCTCAAATACTACATTTTCTAAACTACAGCTAGTAACAGTAGAGGCTATGAATCCTTGAACAACCTCAGGAAGCTGCAAAGAGGGTCGTGGAGACTTGCAGGAAATCTTTCTGGTATAAATACCAGAAGATGAGAACCAAAGTGGGTTGACCAAGAAACAATAAAATTATTTGTTCATCCAGTTTCAGGGAAAGATTACCCAAGGTTCAAAGACACATCTAAGAACCAGTTTCCCTAGTGCCCATCCTCATGAAAAAGAATGCCCATGGACACCAAAGGTAGGGGCATCATTTGGAATCATGAGCTAAAGAAGAGCTCATGAAAGGGAAGACACTGAAAAGTGATCATACCAGCATTGTCCACCGGAAGCCAGGGATAACCCTGATCTTAGTATTAAGTGAGACAATTTCTTGCCGTTTTAAGATTAGCCTGGTTAAGTCCTATGTGCACTATTTGCTATCAAAAGAATCCTAATACTAAACACTGAACAGAAATTGCATTTGCAAAACTCAACTTATCAGACAGTGGCCACAATGAAGACCACATAGCACAAACTCCTCAAGGACAACTCAGTAATTTGGGACAACAAATATTTTCCATTAGATGTAGATACAAAGAAGGATCAAGACACAAATCAAGCCAAGGAGCTTACCAATTCAATTCAAACATGTATAAAAGTAATCCATTGTTTTAGAAGCTAGGACAATGTTTATAGTTGAGGGGAAGTAGACATTGGAAAGGAGCATTTCTAAGATATGCATATATTTAATTTCCTGATCTGGGTGTTCACTTACTGGCAATTCATCAAGCTGTATATTTATGACTTTTATGTCAATAGTTTTTAAAAAATTCAATAGACAGGTTAGAAAATAAAGTTAAAGAAATCTCACAGATTAGACTGAAATTTCAGGAAGATTAAAAATAAGGTAGTAAGAAAACAGAAGGTTCAACACTGTGGATCACAGAGAGATGAAAATTGGAGAAAGAAATAATTTAAAAAGTAATTCAAGAAAACATCCAACAACTGAAGGACATGTGTTTCCAGATTGAAAGGCCTACATGCCAGAATAATGGATGGAAAATATCACTGATATTTTAAAACATCCAACAAAAAAGTGACATAAGGGAGAAAAAAAATTAGAATACTCAACATGAACAGAAGATAAAAGACACCAATGCAATGTTCTCAAAAAACTGAAGAAAAAATTCCTATTAAGATTTCCATCCTCAAAGGCTATGTACATGTCAAAGTAGAATAAAGGTAAGCTAAGACATCTGAGGTCTCAAAAATTTACCTCCTAAGAACTTTTACTCAAGAGTGCTTGGAGAGTTCAGGCATGGTGGCTCATGCTTGCAGTCTCAGTTACTAGGGAGGCAGAGATGGAAGGATTGCAATTCAAGCCTGGGTAAAAGTTAGCAAGAACGTTATCTCAAAAACAAGACAGTGTGATGGCTCACATCTGTGGAAGCATAAGTAGGAGGACTGCCATCTGAGACTAGTCAAGCAAAAGAGAAAGACTGTATCTGAAAAGCAAATTAAAAGGAAAAGGTCCAAGGGGCATGGCTCAAGTAGTACAGTGCTATATGAGGCCCTAGGTTCAATCCCCAGTACTGCCAAAAAAAACCTAACTAAACAAAAAAAGACTGCCTGGAAGACATGCCCCACCAAAATAAAGAAGTAAAGAAAGAAAGAGACACAGGATGCACATATCTGAAGACTCAACAACAGAGAGGTGAAAAGAATCCTCTGTATTATTATGCAGAGATATTACAAAACAGGATAGTTATACATCAGGCATAGAAGACAACCAATCACAAGTGGAGCTGATGAGAAAACTCTGGAAGACATTTCCCCAAGAAAATGAATGAAATTGAGAGAATAGATAACGATTTTTAACCTATTAAGAGGAGATTCAGACAACCGATAGAGATGTAGGATTCAACTAATTCTAAGTACATAGGAAACTCTGCAAATACACAAAAAGTAAGACCAGTATTAACACAGGAAAACATAAAAAGTTGAAAAGAAAAGGTAAATGAGTCACAAATTATTACAAGCCCTGAACAGCATTTCTGTGGTCATAACTATAAAGACTGAATGCTGAAAGAACCAAAATTATAATACATCTGTAACAGGAATCCAGGCAAATCAAAAGAGTATTCATGTATAGACAGATAGGGAGAGAAAAAAAGAGATCCTAGTAAATCCTCACCTCCCAAATCAGGAAACCAATGAAGATGCTCAAAAGGATATAAGGATGTCATTGACCACCATGTGAAAGGAAAGAGGAGAATGACTTCCTCTAGGGAAATGAAAATGGGGACAAAAGGCATAGACAACTGCTGTCTTGTCTTAACAAACCTCAACAGAAACATTTGACTTTTTAAAATTATGCAAATGTTATACATTATTAAATTATGAATGTAATTACATTATTAAAATTATGACAATCATATAATTTTAACAAAAACTAAAAAGAACCACCATTCACTCATATTATGGTTATGTTCTTAGCATTTTACATGTATTTAATCCTCACAATCCTGAGATAGAACCTGTTCTCATCACTGTTTTACAAATGAAAAATACACATTGAAGAATTCTGAGGTCTCACAACTAATTAATAATATAAATTATGTCAGCCAATTCTACAGAATCAAAATGTCCAATTAATGTCTGTTTCAATTCAGTTTATCCACTTATCCCTTGCTCATCGCATCAAGACATCATTAAAAATTCTGCCACTGAGAAAATATTTGCCAGCCATACATCAGACAAAGAATTGATAACCAGAATATATAGGGAACTTAAAAAACTAAATTCTCCCAAAATTTATGAACCAATAAAGAAATGGGCAACTGAACTAAACAGAACTTTCTCAAAAGAAGAAATTCCAATGGTCAAAAAACACATGAAAAAATGCTCGCCATCTCTAGCAATAAAGGAAATGCAAATTAAAACCACACTAAGATTCCACCTCACCCCTGTTAGAATAGTCATCATTAGCAACACCACCACCAACAGATGTTGGCAAGGATGTGGGGAAAAAGGAACCCTCTTACACTGTTGGTGGGAATGTAAACTAGTACAACCACTCTGGAAAAAATTTGGAGGCTACTTAAAAAGCTAGACATTGATCTACCTTTTGATCCAGCAATACCACTCTTGGGGATATACCCAAAAGAATGTGACACAGGTTACTCCAGAGGCACCTGCACACCCATGTTTATTGCAGCACTATTCACAATAGCCAAGTTATGGAAACAGCCAAGATGCCCCACTACTGACAAATGGATCAAGAAAATGTGGTATCTATACACAATGGAATTTTATGCAGCCATGAAGAAGAACGAAATGTTATCATTCGCTGGAAAATGGATGGAATTGGAGAACATCATTCTGAGTGAGGTTAGCCTGGCCCAAAAGACCAAAAATCATACGTTCTCCCTCATATGCGGACATTAGATCAAGGGCAAACACAACTAGGTGACTGGACTTTGATCACAAGGTAAAAGCAACAGCACACAAGGGAGATATGAGGATAGGAAAGACACCTAAAAAACTAGATAACATTTGTTGCCCTGAACACAGAGAAACTAAAGCAGATACCTTAAAAGCAACTGAGGCCAATAGGAAAAGGAGACCAGGAACTAGAGAAAAGGTTAGATAAAGAAGAATTAACCTAGAAGGTAACACACATGCACAGGAAATCAATGTGAGTCAACTCCCTGTATAGCTATCCTTATCTCAACCAGCAAAAACCCTTGTTCCTTCCTATTATTGCTTATACTCTCTCTTCAACAAAATTAGAGATACGGGCAAAATAGTTTCTGCCGGGTATCAAGGGGGTGGGGGGAGAGGGAGGGGGCAGAGTGGGTGGTAAGGGAGGAGGTGGGGGCAGGGGGGGAGAAATGACCCAAGCCTTGTATGCACATATGAATAAAAACAAAATAAAAATAAAAATAAAAATTCTGCCACTGTTGGAGAAAATATTTGAAAATCACCTGTTTGATAGTGGATTAACATGTAGAATATATAAAGAACTCTTAAAATCCCAATTCAACAATGGGCAAAGGATGTGAATAGACATTTCTCCCAAGACGATATGTGAAGGGCCACTAAGAATATGAGAAGATGCTCAACGTCATTTAGTCACCAGAGACATGCAAATCACAATGAATGTGGTCATACCCACTAGAATGGTATTATCAAAAACAGAAAACAGCAAGTGTTGACACAGAAAAACAACTCTTAACCATTACTGGTGGAAATGAAAAACAATAGAATTGTTGTGATAAACTATGGAGTTCCTCAAAAAAGTTAACACAAAATAAACATTGTTTCCACTTCTATGTATACTGATACACATGAAAAAAATGAAAGCATGGACTTAAAAAGATAATCTTCACTGGAGCACTATTCACAATAGCAGAAGACATCCATCAATAAATGAATGGATAAACAAAATGTGGTATATACATATACTGAAGGATTATAAGCCTGCAAAAAGGAATGAAACTCTGATACATGCTATAACACGAACAAACCTTGAGGCAGTATGTTCAATGAAATAGGGAGAAAAATGTGTAATTCTTCTTACATGAAGTACTACAGTAATTGAATACATAAAAGCAGAAAGTTGATGAACAGAGGTTACTAGGAGCTGCGGGAAGAAAGAATGGGGACGTGATGTTTAGTGAATAAAGAGGTTCAGTATGAAATGATGACAAGGTTCTAGAGATGGACAGTGGAAATGGTTGCACAACTATATGAATGTATTTAATGCTACTGGACTGAACACTTAAAATGCTTATAACAGATCTTATATGTATATAACTTACCAATGGAAAAGGAAAGTAAAAAAAGGGAAGAACTACCAATACACTCAACAACATGATGAGAAATCTCAAGACAATTATGCTAAGTGAAAAAATCCAGACCAGAAAATAGAGCACATTACTTCACTTGTATAAAACTCTAGAAAATAACAGCTAATCTAGTAACAGAAAGCAGATCAATGGTTGCCTGAGGACAGGAAAGAGGGATTGCAAAGGGTCCTGAGAGAACTCCTGGGGTCTTGGATGTGTTTGCTACCTTGATTGTGGGGATGGTTTCAGAAGTTGTTTAAAATGACATTATGTGAAGGACAGGAAGGTAAAACAAATCCTGTCTAGAGGCTGGTAACAGTGGGAGTAAGGAGGGCATAAGAAAGGGGGAAAAGGGGTAAATATGGTAGAAGTACTATATATTCATGTTTGATAATCGAACAATGAGACCTGTTGAAACTCTTAAGAAAGAAAGGTAGGAGGGGAGATAAAGGAGAAAAGATGGAGGGGGTGAATCTAACCAAGATGCACTGTAAACATTCTTACTAATGCATGCTACCCATGCATAGTGATATCCAGAAAAATTCAAACACATTTAATTTAACTTAGAAAATGCCATTATGCACAGTTGATTATATGTCAACTATACCTGAATAAAAAATTGAGAGAGGAAGAAAAATCTGTCCTTTCTTCTTGACTTAGTCTTTCTTGACAAATGGGAAATGTCCCTGCTGGTCTTTCTTCTCAACTACATGGAAATATTGCCACTCTCTTTTTTTAGTGAAAAGAAATTGGACTGTATTTATACATACCTCACCACCTCTGCACCTTCTAATCTGGCCCATGGTCTAGATTACTATGAAAGCCTCTCTCAGCATCCCTGTTCCCAGTGTTGCTTCCCTTCTTCTACTCAACACTGCAATGGCCCCCAATCTCACAAACCCAGTACTTTGCTTTGCAATATGACAAGGCCCTACCTTCTGCCCTACTCACCCTTGCCTGTCTTCACTGCTACTACTTTTTCCTTCTCTCTCTATTCCATACATACTTGCTGCTTCAGAAACTTCCCAATCACATTCCATGGAGTTCCACTTGCAGTACTTCTCTCCACTAGACTGCTATCCCTCCAAATTTCCAAGTGACTCCTTCCTTCCAATGTTCAAATGCTACCTTCTGATGAGGCCTACATGACTTCTGGATTTAAGACTACAAGCCTCCCTCACCCTTGGCACACAACTTACTTTTTTTTTTTTTTTTTTTTTTGGCTGTTATAGATTTTTATTTTGAAATCTTTTTTTTTTTTTCATTTTTCTTTTATTATTCATATGTGCATACAAGGCTTGGTTTATTTCTCCCCCCTGCCCCCACCCCCTCCCTTACCACCCACTCCACCCCCTCCCGCTCCCCCCCCAATACCCAGCAGAAACTATTTTGCCCTTATTTCTAATTTTGTTGTAGAGAGAGTATAAGCAATAATAGGAAGGAACAAGGGGTTTTGCTGGTTGAGATAAGGATAGCTATACAGGGCATTGACTCACATTGATTTCCTGTGCATGGGTGTTACCTTCTAGGTTAATTCTTTTTAATCTAACCTTTTCTCTAGTTCCTGGTCCCCTTTTCCTATTGGCCTCAGTTGCTTTAAGGTATCTGCTTTAGTTTCTCTGCATTAAGGGCAACAAATGCTAGCTAGTTTTTTAGGTGTCTTACCTATCCTCACCCCTCCCTTGGGCACACAACTTACTTAAATTTTTTCTGTTTTTTCTTGCACAAATGTAAGCTTGATGAGAGCAGAGATTTCTTCTGTTTTGTTCATTGTTGCATGCTCAACTTCTAGATAAGTACTTAGCAAATAGTAGCTATGTATTGTTAAAAGAATAAATAATTTCCCAGATGTTAACAAAATAACCCAAAGTGACTTGTACAACCAAATGAGTTTTACTGAGCCGTATTAAGTGCCTTTAAAAATAGCTGACTAGACATGGTATGATGCAAAAAAAAAAATAAACATAGGTCAATGAACTGAGACCTTAGACAAGATTGCTGGGTGGCAAAGAAAAACATTAACTATCACAGCATTTTAAAAAATTATAAATATTCCAAAGTCCCTAGCTGCCATTACACTGGTTTCTCATGATCTGAATGATGAACTAAGGACTACAGAGCTACTCATTTCAAAAGAGAGAGTCAAGAATTATGGGAACAAATTTCCATCCTTAAGAGATTCAACTTTTCACAAATCAGAGACCTGAATGGGAATCCTAGAGTCCTAAAAAATTACTATAAAGTTCCTACTTTCTAGACTATAACCACTCAACAGGAAACAAGGAGAGGCCTCTTCCTTTTGTGAACCTCCCTGTTCCTTCATGGGAGAACGGGAAAATAATGGAGAGAATCTGTAACACTTGGTACTCGTTAGAAATGTCAAGTATGATATATTTGATATATTGTACGAACTTTTGTAAATGCCACAATGTACTCCCACCCAGCACAACGTAAATAAATAAATAAATAGAATTCCTTTTCCTATAATGACAAGGTCACAAGGAATGTTTCCTTCTAAACAAAGAAACAAAAATGGTAACCAACAGTTATTGTCTAAGTGATGTTTTTTTAAGGTGTTCCTGTCAAAGGACAAGGTTTTGGACCATATTAAACAATGCATTTTTAATGTCTTCCTGCTAAAATTCAGTTTTACAGCTAGGAGTAACAAGCAATTGCCAGCAAAGCTGGAATAGGAAAATCAAATACTCTGCCTATTTACATATGGTTCCCCAAAGCCATTCCTGATTAAAAATTGTACCATTTCAATCTTCCTTCTAGAGATATCTATTAACTAGAAATGCATGTGAAAGCCAATGAATTTAGTATATAAATACATGTATCCTATATAAATTACTTCTCAATGGCCTCTACTCATAAAAATAAACCAAAGGGGGATGATTGGCTCATTATAAATCTACAAGAAGATTTCCCTGGGAAAAGGTATTGACAGCAAAGTCTTAAGGATCTTAAGATTCAACTGAATTTAATTTCAACAGGAAGTAATCACTTCAGAATCTGAATTCCCAATGCAGTTTACACAAACCTCTCTAGTGGCAAGCCACACACTCCAAATGACATCCCTGCTCACATCACTAAGGAACTTTGTGATTTGGGCAAACTACTTCCTGTCTCCCCTCAGGGGGCTCAAATCGGGTCACTTCCAAAATTTCTTCTACATTCAAAGTTTTGTCATTTCAAAATTATAATCCCAAGAGCACATCTTACATTACTTAGCTTCTCAAGGCAGGAAGAGCACTTGATATACCTTTGGATTCCAATATTGCCTAAAGCAGCTAATTGAACTTCCCTTAGCAATTTCTCAACCAACATGCTCAAGAACACAGAAAACAATACAGGCTCTGAAGTTTCTACTCTGTGACCCTTTAAAGTCCTACCCAACTCCAACCAGAATTTAATTCAAATGTCTTTCTTCAAGTCCAACCTTGCCATAGTTCTGGCAGAATTATAAGGACACCAGAGAACTAAACCAATCTCTTGTCACTTGGAAGAAACACACTCACCAGAAAGTTGTGAGGTGCTTGGTTTGTATACCATCTGACCCAAAATCAAACCAGTAACAAGCCAGAGACCTAGAGAAAGGTTCTTTTTCATAGAATATACACATCCAATGCAGTTCAATCATTTGCAAGAAAGTGCTGGAAACTCTACAGCAGAAATTAGGAGAAGTGAAGTTGGAGGTAGAAAGTGTCCAGATCTAAAGGGAGAGCAAATGAAACACTACCTTCACCTTTCCAAACCTTAAAAGCCCAAATCTCAAGGCAACTTCAGCACTAGGAGAGGAATACTGGTTCATGAGTTATATAATCTTGGATGTTAAGGCACTGAGGCCACAGGTCCAGATTAAAATCATAGCTCTGCTAATAATTAGCTATGTAACCATGAACAAGGTGGTCTCATGTATTAAATGAGAACATTGGTACCATCATATATCGCTAACGACAGGCATATGTTCTGAGAAATGTGTTGTTAGGCAATTCCATCATTGCGGGAACATCAGACAGTGTACTTACCCAGCCCTAGATGCTATATATAGGTCAATCACTTCATGCAGCCTGTTGAAGGAGTTATGAGGTGGGGTAACCACGACAAATAGAAAGTTACTGGCCACTTAAGACAGAAGAAATTTTTACAGTATATTTCTTATATAAGTAAAAGGAGTGCATTCTAAAATAGCAATTAAAAGTACAGTATAACAAGTACAACTGTTATAAATCAGTAACAGTCATTTATAATCATTATCAAGCATTATATACTATACATAATTATGTGTGTTATAGGTTTTACAACTGGAAGCACCATGCATTTGCTTATACCAGTAGCATCACTAAGACATATCAATTTGTGCTACATTACAATGGCACAAAGTCCCTTGGCAATAGCAATTTTTCACCCCTAGTATAATCTTACAAGACCACAGTCATATGTGTGGTTGGTCATTGATTGGAGTATTATTATGAGGACCATGACAGATCTTCATCACTAGCTCATTCATTGGGTTGTTGTGAAAAAGATGAAGTGAGTTTAAAACATGTCCAATGCTACAACTGCCTGTCCCCAAAGTACATGCTCAATAAACAGGTACTCTCAGTACTGCTGCTTCTACTAGAATTATGGGAGATCCAGATATTACAAGAACAAAGGAATTACACCACTCTTAAGATCAGAAGTCTGCAGTTACCACTTCCAAAATGGTAAATGAAAATATAAACATTTCTATATACGTAATCTATATCTGTATTCTTTATCAGCCTTACCTGTTCCTGACCACAGAAAGTATTCATGAAAATTTTAGATGTTTTTCTGAAAGGTATTCTAGGTTTCAAAACCTACTTGATCACTCATGCCAAGAGAGCACAATAGAACGATTAAGCTGCAGAATAACTGAGAGCACAAAGACTCTTTGCAGCAGTTTGTGCTATCACATGCACTGGTGCATCGTTGGAGGGCCTCCATAAGAAAGAAACTAACAAGCTCCACTGTTGCTTCACATCAGACTTCTGAGATGCCATAGTTCTCAAATCCCTGGCAAGGCCTTATTAAAGATTAGAGGATCATGGTTGTTTCCATTAGAACAGCACTGAATCCCTTCAAGGGATTTTCTTAGGTCAGCATCATTATTTGAGATGTCAGGGATACTGGTGAAATTTCTAACCACTAAACTAGTTCCTTGTTTTGGATTGAAAACATAAAGCAAAATTAGAAACTATATTAGTTATCCTGGGGAAATTTTTGAGACTTGGAAACTGTAAGAAATTTAAGAGTACAATGAGAGTTTTTTTTCTCTTACATCCCTTTTCACAAATAGTCTTTTCAGTAAACAACAATTCAGTAAACAAGTAAATAAAACAACTGCAGATGTCTGAAAAACACTGACTTCAAAGTTCCAGCTCATTCCCAAAAGGATACCTAGAACTCTGATTAACTGAACATCTCTCAATAGAACAGATGGAAGAGCTAATATTACATGGTTTCCTTTGTCAAAGAATCAGGTGAAGTGGAAAGCAACAGTCATGCTGCCCTCCATATTCAACTACCTTTCTTTATAATCCTGTTGTGAGAAACTATGAGGACCCTAACTACACAGAAACTGAACAGAAGGAAAAAGGGGGGTGGGGGGGACACCACTAAATGGTAACCTCTGAATTTCTGTTCCAAGGGGATCAGATTTCAGAAAATACCAGAACAAGTTTGCCACAGCCACCCGAAAGGTTTAAAACTGCAGAACTGGGTTGGGGACTAGATAATTTCCTGAAAACAGGAATGTCTGCTTATAAAAGTTACCTCAACTGCTTCTGGCAAGAAGGATAATAGTAAAAAATGGTATGAAGCCAAGAACAAGTCTATACCTGACAAGTCACACCCATCAAGATAGTGATGTCAACCATAATAGAGTATTTTGGCAACACAAGAATGTGCACCTATGAGAACCTGGAAAGATTCGACATATTTCTGTCTTCCTGGCCCTTTACCAGCAGGTTAATTATAGCAACTGTACAATCTACTTAGAGCTTTAGAGAAAGGCAGTTGGCTGTATGAATCCAAGATGCTGCACTCCTAGGCATGGGGAAGACAAAATGACAGTAATGCTTACATGCAAAAAGTATTCTGAGTGTAGTAACAATGAACCAGAGAGCATAGCTAGATAAGAAAGCGGTATTTTCTGCAGACACATGGGTGAGACAAGCCTAGAAAAGAACATACATGCATGTTTATGGATGTTTATCTTCAGAGCCTAAATAACTCTGGTCAGATTATAATCAGAGAAGACTGTACCTTCACAGCTGTAACTGTACACTGCCACCGCTGACCTGTCCACCAAGTTTTCATCATGATGCCAGCTTACTGCCATTTTCCCCATGCCAAAATAAGGCTCCTCTTTCAGGTATGGCATTTTCTGAGGATCCATGAAATTCAGCAAAGTGACATTATAGGCCGCTCTGCTCTTAACGTCCACTTCATCGTCATAGGATGACCCCATGCCAACCCTGGGGAACTCTGCTATGCACACTGGCACAGCATCTTCATTGGCCTTTTCTTTGACAGCAAGTTCTTCTAAAGCCTGGATGGTCTCTACCTGAAGGTAGTGATTAAGCTTCAGGAAAGTCTGGCATGCAGCAGCGATCTCAGATTCAGTGTAGTTCACATTAGAGCCCTTCACTGGCCAGGGCACCGTGAACAGCCTGGTGTTCAAGTACTTGTAGGTGCAG
This sequence comes from Castor canadensis, assembly GCF_047511655.1. Lineage (NCBI taxonomy): Eukaryota > Metazoa > Chordata > Mammalia > Rodentia > Castoridae > Castor > Castor canadensis. The sequence continues at coordinate 31,572,761 of NC_133400.1, forward strand.
CCTGGATTCCCAATGAGGATGCGAGATACCGGAGTGAGCAGATCTTTGCCTTGGATTCTAACCAGGTCCCGAAATAAGCAGCCATGCTTGTGCAGAGTGAGAAAGGCTTCAGGGACCTCTTTATGGAGCTCCTCGGACACACTGCCAGCCTCTCGGAGAATCAGTTTAGGGTATTTCAGCTGCCACTAAAACAAAAGCAAAGCAAAAAATATGTGTTGATGGATAGCCACAATTTTATTATTTCTAAAGGTGTGTTTCTTTGAGAGCAGGAAGGGAGGGAAAAAAAAACTACCAAGTGGCATTTCCAAACAGGATTCATATTTCCCTTGCCTAAAAGAGAAGACTAAATAAAACAAATGTCATAAACTTTCCAGTCAAGTTTAAACTCAAGCTATTAATAATCCTTAACACAGATTTAAAAAAATAAGAATAACCTGGGTTTTGGCTTTCCAGGCTTTCTCTGTGACTATTTTTTCAATCTCCACCTTTGGCTCTCCAGAAAACACAATTTTAACAGGTATCAGTCTAACTGATTTATATGCATTAACTCATTTTTCACAACTTCACGCATAGTATTACAATCTCTAGTTTATAGATATAACTACAAAGCAGAGAGACATTTTAAAAACTTACTCAACACCACACAACTGGTAAATATCAGAACTGGACTTTGAAGCACTGGGCTACAGAGTCCAGCTGGCTCCAGAGCATACATTGTTTTGGTTTTTTTTTTTCTTCTTCTTTTTTTTCTCTTTTCTTTTTTGGCAGTACTGGGGATAAAACTCAAGGCCTTGTAAGCACTCTACCACTTGAGTGATACCCCTAGTCCTTTTGCTTTTAGTTCATTTTTCAGAGAGGATCTTATGCTATCTTTGCCAAGGTTGGCCTTCCGCCATGATCCTCCTACCTCTACCCCCTGAAAAACTGAGATTACACACATGTGCCACCATGCTAGGGCCAGAGAATACATTCTGAACTACTAGAGTGTACTGCTTCTTAATAAATGACAAACTCACTTTTGCTCCAACGTTTTCAGTGAGAGAGAAGTAAGACACAAAGCCCCAGAAACACTGAGCCATAACAATGCTGTCCCTGATTAATGTAAGTGCCTAAGATGTATTCAGCAAATGTTAAGTGGGTAGATGGATGGAAGATGTAATAATTCTACTGTTGTTATGGGAAGACAGTACTATAAGACAATTCTCAATTCTCTTCCCTAAAACAGAAATGCATGGGTTGATTGATGCAGTTTAGGACTGTATTAGCTTCAGGTTCTTAGCACTTGACATAAGAATACTGGTATCTAGCCAGAATTCCCCAGTGCTTTACAATACAATTGATTTTTTTAAAACCACAGCACAGGATTTTACATTTACCCTTATATAAAATTTACCCTGGATTGGTCTCACTAGTTTTAGGATGAGTCTTTGAGGAAGATTTCAGACAAGAGCAACGTATTAACCTGTGCTCCTACCGCTGTGCTGATCACTGTGCTTGACCTACCTTCCACTTATATCTTTACTCAATAATTAGCACTTATCTGAGAAGCGAGACCATTTATTCTTCCATAAATTTCTTTCATTCAACATGTTTACAGAGCATCTACCAAACACCAAACAGAAATAGGGTTTCTGCCCTCACAGAGCTTTCTACTAAATCAAGTTGTTAAATCAAGAAAACCAATCCCAAATTATGTTAAGTATTAGGACAAAAGCAAACCAGTACGAAACCTGACATTAGGATAGGAAGGAAGGACCCTCGATCTAGATGGCAACTAATCTGAAATCCTGAGAAAAAGAAAGCACCAACCACATGACAAGCTAGGGCAAGAGCCTCCCAGGAAGACAGATGGAAAATGCAAAGGCACTGAGGAAAGAGACCAGCCTGTGCTTAGAACAAAGAAGAAAGTGCACAAGTCAAGGGCAGAGTGATATGCAAGGAAGAGGAAGAAGGAGACAGAGGCCCAAACACACCAAGCCTTGGAGGTCACAGAAATCTGAAATCTACTCTATGTGTATTGGATGTTTTCAAGGGAAAGAATACTTTGATTTACATATTGTAAAAATCACTCAGTTACAATATCAGGCATAGTTTGTAAAGAGGCAAATGTGAACAGGGAAAAATTCTACTAAGAGTTATAAGAACTATCCAGAAGAAAAGTGATAAGAGCCTGGACTAAGAGAGAGACTGAAATAAATTGACAGATTAAGTATTTTTAAAAGCATGTGTTGTGAATTAGATATAGAGATGAAGAAAGGAAAGAAGTTAATGACTTCAAAGTTTTGGATTTAATAACTGAATAAACAAATTTATTTTCTCTTTTCTTTCTTTCCTCTTTTTTTGTTTTTGAAAGAAGGAAAACTAGGACAAAACCAGAATAGCATGGACAAAAATAGGGAAAAATAAAAAGTCCATTCTGGAGCTGATCCATTAAGATAGTTAAGAAAGCTCCAGGTGAAAGTAGCAAAGAGGCAACCAAACAACATACTTAGAGCTCAGAAGAGAAAGCAGGGCTAGGGAACTCAAGGTGGGAGGTGTCGGTACAGACCTGGTTGTGAAGGCATAGAGATCACTAGGGAAGCAGCATAAATGCAGAAGAGGAACAAACATCAACAGTATATTAAAGCAGAAGCCAAAGAGAAAGACTATTGAAGAAGGATCAGGTCTAGTAAGATGAGGGCAGAGGTCACCCATTAAAATCAGAAATACAAAATCATTGATATAATTACAAGCGCAATCTCAGTAAAGTAGCAGGGATGGACATCAGATTGGAGTAGGGTGAAGAAGAGGAAGTGAAAATGGCATATGCATACATATCTTTGAGAGGTTTTGCTATGTAGGGGAATAGAAAAACAGCTGTCAATAAAGGGGAATGCTAGATCAAGAGACAATTTCAGGGGAAGACACCGAAAACCACAGGACCTATTGTTACACTATGGGAATGACAGGAGAAGAGGCTGATGATGCAGAATAGAGGGTAAGTAACCAAAGGAGCAAAGTGCTTAAGTGTCTAGAGCAGCATTCTCCGAAATGAGGAATTTGGAGATTTGTAAGGCAATATATGAGTTGGGGAGAGGCAAGGAAATAGCAGAACTGTTACTTTTAATCTAAAAGGAAAGAAATCAAGTTCTATTCAAATTATGTATGCACAAATACATATGTATACATTCATTTGTAAATACATACATGGCTGATATGAGTAGTAGCATAAAGTAGACTATCAGCACTGTGCAGGAGTCTCTTCAAATCTGCCCATGAAGCCTGCTGCGTATATCTCTCCCCAAACACACATTCAGATGTTCCATGTTGGTAGCCTGAAATTGGCCATGGTGGGAATGTTCACACACAGAAGTCAGCAGACACTGAAGTTCAAGGGTGAATTTTCCCCAAGTGAACCAGTGGCTAAACAAGGTTCATTCCTGACAAAAGAATGTGATCTAAGATATTTGGGTAGAAGAAAAGATACTTCCTGTATTAGACAACACTGGAAAGAGAAAGAAGATACAAATGTAGACAGGATGGTAAATTTGATAATGGGCAGATAAGTTCCAGAGGGCTTTTTATGTTGATTATTTCTATGTTTTTGCTCTTCTTTTTGTTTTTAGACAGGGTATCACTATGTAGCCCAGCCTAGCCTTGAACATGCTAGTAGCCCACAGGCTGGTCTCGAACTCACACTCCTCCTGCCTCCTGAGTGCTGGAGTGACAGGCATGAGCCACCACTGTTTGTTTTCTGGGGATATATTGGGGATGTGGTTTTTGTTGTTGTTGTTGTTGTTGTTTTGATGATGGGGGAGCCCTTTAATTTTCTCAGTGAAATACAAAGTGAATCGCTAACAATGTGTACTAGTTAGAACTGTTTGACAAATAGTTCTAGAATCTTCCCCTAATACCCAGCTTTTTAGACCCAATGTACAACTTCACTTCCTGGCCCCGTTATAATGGAAGAAACATGTGATTTTTCTTTTCATTGAGTAATGATGACTGTCACTTCCAGCCTAGAGCATTTTATTACTAATGCAAAACCTTCCAGAACACTTTATCCCTTTGGCAAAGTAACCACCTGGTGGCTGCTTGGATCCCTGAGTTACTTTAATGGGTAGTGACTCTCTGCCAACCCACAAATGATATGTAAATTGGACAAGAAATATTGTTGTGCAAAGCCACTGAGATTTGAGGGCTATTTGTTACTATGGCATAATCTAGCCTTATTCTGGCTGATCCAAAGTATAGGAAATAGAAAGCATGCAGGAAATTAAAAGTATGCAGAAGAAAAATGAATTAGTTAAGTTGAATACAGAAAAATGACTTCCCTACGTAAACCTAGTAGGACTGGTCAGCTTCTTTGAGTGCCTATCTGAGCTGGGTGATAATGAACTGAAAGTAAAAAGAGCAGAGTCATGTGGCATGTCACTATGAACTGTCACTGAGACTCTCAAGGATCACTTTTGGATTTATAGTTTCTATACTTCATTTATTTCAGTTGGAAAAACAGAAACAGTAATATCATACTTTGTATTTACATAGCTTATGAAGACAGCAAGACAATCTTGTGAGCAGACTGAACATTCTGAAGCAATGAACAGTAATTCTACTTTTACCACTAACTGGTTATTTTTTGAGCAAGTCCCTAAGGTACCAGTGTACTCTAAGCACCAGCGTACTCTAAGTATACCTAACAAGCAGGAGTGATTAAGAAAGAAATGACTCCATAGTTCTTTAATAATTCCAGTGATCTCTGAGTGGTCCTTAGTATAAAACATTTTTAAGAATAAGATAATTTCCAAGAACTGTGTTTTACAGCACAGTCCCTCTGGAACCAAGAAAGAAAATACCAGAAAAACTGCATGCACATTCATAAACAGAGTACTGGCTGCTCTTGGTCAGTGCATACTGGGGCTCAAGACTATGCCAAATGTATTTAACACAGGAAAGTTGAAAATATCACATATAAATGCCTAGACATTAAGGACAGCCCAGTAACAATAAAATAATAATGACATGGGAAAGTACCCAAAACATTTTATTCACTTATCTCTCATGTCCCTTTCCCCACTGACCCCAACTGCTTCTTTTCCAGAAACCCTCCTGGGCTTGGACCCTCAGTGTACCCACTGCAAGGCAGGCTCTTCTTCCAACTCCACACCTGCCCGGTCCTTTCCATCCTCCAGGTCTACCTCAAAATGTTGTTTTCTCAAGGAAGCAGTCCCTGAATAGGTAGCCTCTGATACCATTCATCCTGTTCAGTTGCTATTCAGTTGGTAACTATGTACGTATTTGAACTATTATTTGTTTAACAACCTGTCCTGCAGGACTGAACGCTTTCAGAACCAAGCAGTGGTAACTTTATTTTCCACTGGCAAGCACTGGCTCAATATAAGTGCTAAAGACTTCTTTGTAAGAATTAAAAATACCCCAGCTACTTGGAAAGCTGAAGCCAGAAGATCTCTTGAGTTCATGAGTTTGAAACTAGGTTGGACAACACAGTGAGGCCCTGTCTAAGGAAAGGAGAGTGGAAGGGAGGAGAAAGGAGGGGATAATAAGCTTTAACAGCAACAGAAAGCAGATTAGTGGATATCTGGGCTGAGGGTGGGAAAGAGGCATGCAAAGAGGCATAAGGAAAGGATCCTTTTGGGGGGCTAGAAATGTTCTAAAACTACTATCATGATGTTTGCACAATTCTGTAAATTTACCAAAAAATTATCAAACTGTATAATTCTGAAAGGTCTATTTAGTGGTATGCAAATTAAACATATATACAGTTTATTAATAAGCCTTTTTAAAGATTGATACATGTGAATATACAAAATTTTAAACCTTTTGTGTAAAAGGAATCATAAGCAAAATTAAAAGGCAATGCTAACTATCAAAAAAATTTGTAAACTACATGGTAAAAATGAGCTTAATATTCTTAACACACAGCCTTTACAAACTTACATAGATATAGATATACCCAATTGAAAATTTCACATATAAATTAGCAGAGAAGGCTTCTAAAATGTAAGAAAAAAATTAACTGCACAGAAGTCAGAAAAAATACAAATTAGTATAATTGATATTAAGTAACACTTTCTGCCAAATTTGCAAAAAAGAAAATTTCATAATAGTAGTTCACATTGTTGCTGAGGGCAAAATTAAATATACTGCTAGTGTATAATTAGGAATATAAATTATCACAACCTTGCCTAAAGCCAATTGGATAATATTTATCAGAAACTGAGTATGTTCATATCTTTTCATTCAGTTAAAATTTTGCATGTTAAGAATTTACCATGAAGAAATCATTAGAAATACAGAAAGATTACAAGAGCATTCAGTATATTGTTACTCATAATAATTAAAAACTGAATCCACCAAAATGCCCAATACGGAATTAGAGGGGAAATGGTATATCCATGTAAAGAAACACTAAGTAGCAAACATTAGAATTTTTATATCACTTTATGAAAAGGATAAGTAACAAACTATGATCGTGCAGGATATTAAAAATAAGATTAGTTACACAAGAGGATTCCAGTTTCACAAAAACAAAAATGCACATGAAAATACAAAAAAAAAGATTTCAAAAAAATATGGTCAAAAGTTGAAGGTGGTAATCTCTAGGTAGCATACGTTGGGTAGATTTTAATTCTCTTCCTTCGACACCTAATTTATTTTCAAAGAAAATAATTATTTTATTTTCAAATTTTTTATTTTTATTTTCAAATTTTCCAAAATATAACATGTAAAACACTTTTAATTAGAAAAATCAAGAAAAGGAGTTTGCATTCAAAAATTCTTAATTTTCATGACATTTCTTATATTTAACAGAAAATTCTTTGTGATGATCCTGAATTATCAAAAACCTCCAGCAGAACTTCTACATTATTTGAATCTGATTTGTACTGTTGTTCAAAGCTCTAAGGAATTTTTACCATAGTGAGAATAATTAACAACTGGTTAATTTTGTCACTATTTTAAGGAGAATGCAAATCCCAACCCAAATGTCCTCTTTTGTTATTTATTAAGTCATTAAATTACTGCCTGACACACACAAAAAAAAGTGGAGCATTTGTTAAGATTTTTCTTTAAAGGCAACAGGTAACTTTGGAGAAGCACTGAACATTAAATCATTTGAGTTCATTCTGTCAAACAAATAAGCTCACTTTCCATTTTGGACAGGTATATGCAGAACATCAGATATCACACAGTAATTTGGAACAGCTGTTGGCAGGTTTTCAAATATGTTAGAGTTTTTTTTTTTTTCATTCAATCCCATTAAAGTTTTTCCAGGGAGTATTCAGTTATGAAATTATATTAGTAGTTGCCTGGTCATATTCTACATTTCTTGAGACCCACAAATGATTCTGGGCATAAATGATGATTATTCAGTTTAATAAGTATTTGGAAAGGTATGTGAGACATAAGTACCAACATGTCAGGTCTTACCATGGCTGAGAGATGCAGAATGCTAAGGCTCTCTAGAGATTAGGCCACATTTTCTGCCTATTTTAAACCATTATACAAAAATTCTACCTTTTCATCACATATCAAAAGAGGTTCTGAAAGAATTTCGTCATAATAGAAGTCAGACATGGTGCTAAATTAGTAAGATACCAGTTTACAGGAGGCTCACTGAAATGAAGCCAATGGAACTCCACCTTCAGTAGAGTAAAATAAAATTTACAACCATTAAGTGACTTGAGAAGGGTCCTTGACATCAAGATGTTGGGAAACTCTGATTTCAGGGGAGTATACTTCTAATCTGACTATTCATATTTTGCTGGTAACACTTTCTACTTTGCATGCTACAGCAACTTGCACACTGTCATAATATTTTCTATATAATTTCTGATGAAATTGCTTAAAACTTGGCAACCATCCCAAGACTAAAAGGCTGCACACTTATTTGGCTCAGCCTCCAGCTGTACAATGCCTAGCTGTGTCTCAGACAAGGCACACTTCCCAAGTCCTGCTTAGGCTGGGCTCTAGCCATCACAACCTGGCTGATGAGACACAGGCTATAAAGTGACACAAGGATGATCCTTCTTTCAACAGTTCATATTACTTCGTGTGTTTATTTAACATTTATCCAATATGTGCAATATAAAGTGTCACAAATATAATGATATAACCTCTCATAGTTTAAGCAGTATGGACAGCAATGGAAACTAACAGAGGAAGGCTTAGCGCAAAAAAGTATGAGCCCATTGCTATGGGAGTAGGGAATAATTAGCAATGGCAATGTGGAAAGCTTTCATTTATGGAGTACATATCTATGAAGCACATACCATTGAAAAGTACCAGGTGCTGGGAATACAGAAGAGGAAAAAACATCTGCATGCTCTCTGGGAGCTCATATTCTGGTGAGAAGATCCAGATATAAGCAAATAAATAAAATATACTGTATTTTAGATGGTGATAAATGCTATGGAAAAAATAAAGCCAAGGTAGTAGGTCAAGGGTTGCTGGAGTGAGTGTGGCTCTTTTATACAGGGTGGTCACAAAAGGCCTCTCTAAAAAGGTGACATGGGGGCAGAGTGACACAAGAGTGAGGACACACTTCATGCACAGACCTGGGGAGAAGAGAGTTCCAGGTGGAAGGAATAGTAAGTGCAAAGGCCTTGGGGCAGGAGTATGCTTGGCTTGTTCCAGGAAGAGTGAGAATACCAGAGTGGGACCAGGCACAGTGGCTAACACCTATAATCTCAACCAGTCAAGAGGCAGAGATCAGAAGGATCATGTTTGCAGACGAGCCTGGGCAAAAAATTACTGAGACTACAATCTCAACAAGCTGAACATGGTGGTTCATGCCAGTAATCCCAGTCACACAGTAGGCATAGGTAAAATGTCTGCATTCTGAGGCCATCCCTGGGCAAAAACGGAAGATCCTATCTGAAAAATAACTAAAGCAAAATGGGCCGAGGGCACTTGCCTTGTAGAAGCTTGCCTAGCAAGCTCAAGGTCCTGAATTCAAACACCAGAGCATAAAGAGGAGAGTGGGTGGTGGAGAGCTTGAAGAGGCAGGAAATGAGGTAAGGCAGGGCACTCAGGAGACAAGCGCTATGGTGCTTTATAGGTGAATGTGCTATGCTGGGCTTTTAGACCTTCTCTCTGAATAAGCTAGGAGGCTATGGAAGGGCTGTGAACAAAGTTTAATGAGATGGGCACCTCACACCTGTAATCCTAGCTACTCAGGAGGCAGAGAGCAGGAGTATCACAGTTCGAAGCCAACCCTGGGGAAACAGCTTGTGAGATCCCATTTCAAAAAAACTCATCACAAAAAAAGGCTGGTAGAGTGGCTCAAGGTGTAGGCTGAGTTCAAACCCCAGTACTACAAAAAAAAAAAAAAAAAAGTGTAACAAGCTGATTGGTCTTTAAAAGATCACTCTGGATGCTATGTTGAAGCCCACTCACTCAAGGGAGGGAGAAGTTAGGAGGCAACTGCTACACAGATGGTGGTGGCTTTGGCCAGGTAGAAGTGACAGAGTTAGTGAGAAGTGGTCACATTTTTAATATGTTTTGAAAGTAGTAAGATTATTGCCCGGCACGTTCCCAGAATATGCAGTATTTAAGTAACGTCCTTAGGGTGAGCAGCTGCTCAACACACAGAAAAGGAGAGGAAGGAACTAGAAGTCACAAAGGCAAAAGGGAGGAAGGGGCAGAGCAGAGTCAGGATGGAGCACGAAAACTGTATGACTCAAGTTTCAGATCAGATGGTGTGGCAGGCAATACGTAGAGACTGGGTCAGAGACGTATAGTCTGCAGTCTTATGGTAAATGACCTTATAAAGCAGATATGCTGAGGAGTCTGAACTTTACCTTGGAGGCAAGAGAGACTTAGCAAAATGTATAAAGCAAGGAGGTGCAAGTTCTGATGGCACTGGAGGGAGAATGTTGAAAGTGAGTCATGACACTGTCTGCAGGATTGGAAAAAAAGGAAGCCATTTGAAAGACTCTGAAGAAGGAAAACTGCCAAGGCTCAGTGATTGCTGAAGATAATAAGCTTCCCAATTTGGAGAACAGGATGAGGTCAATACCGTTAGGGAAAGAGCAGGTGCCTTGTAACATAGATCCTTACGAAAGTTTAGGTTATTCATGGACCCCTGGGCTCCAGGACCTCTCAGGCCTCCAGGTGATCTCACTCAGGTAGCAACAATCTTCTTGCTGTAGACTACACACATTCCCATAGGACCAGGCCTATCACCACTGACCTCATCTTCTCTCACTCACTTCCCAATCTGCCAGCCTTGGGTACTTTTCTGCTCAAACGCACTCTATAGGACCCACTGTTCTCGAGGCCGAGGCCCAGACCATTCCATCTCAAGTATTGACATGGCTTGTTCCTAAACCTCCATAAGGAATGGCCTCTCACACCAGCCACCACACAAGAAACAAACCGAAAGTAAGCAGGAACCTCTTGCCATATTTCATGCTGCCTGGCCCCAGTGGGAAAGCTAAATACATTTGTTTAATAGATAATAATTAATATGAGGCACATTGACTTGGACGTGCCTGTAAGACTTTCAGGTAGAACAAAGAATAGGCAGTTGGGATTGGAGCACTGAAAGGTCACCAGCAGGGCAAGGATGGAAGCAGGGTTTAGGGTCATTAGGATAAAGGTGAGCAATCTCTGGAGGATTAGGAGATGCAGGGAAGGAGGAGAACAGTCAGAACTTCCAAGAACAGACCAGAAGCCACACAGCCTGTGCTCACACTCTGGTCCTGACTCTTGTTGCTTATAAATCTTGAACAGATTTTTAAAACTCTTTGTGCCTCGGTTCCTCACCTCCAAAATGAGATTTTAATAACACTTGCCTCCGAGGGTTATGCTAATATTTAAATGAGCTAATAAACTCTCAGAACAGTGGCAGAACCATTGGGCACATGGGAAGTATACAATAGATAAAGCTGGAGGAATGCTGGGAGAGTTGTGTTTTCTCTGGATGCGAGGTACAGCATATCTGGAAGCCAGAGTTGATCTCTGACTACGTCATTCCTCATCTCCTTGTGCTCAGTGGCAAGCCAACAGAAGGTCTGTCTGCTTTTCTGCTTGGAGTTTATTGTTGTGGTTGTTTTCTTTCGTTTCTTCACTCCCTGGTCTTATCAAAAGAAGCTGCAAAAACTTCCCCAAAGCTGTTCTGAACTGGAGCATAGGGAGAGGCACAGTACAGCAGCAAGAGCATGGGCCTTCAGCATCAAACAAAGTTAAGCCTGAACCGCAGCTCTGCCACTCAGATAGGGAACAGACTGCTATGACCTGCCCGAAGCACCTCAAGCCAGAGGGAGAGAGTTGCTGACTATACACTTCTGGAATGAATAAATAAGGCTGGTGTGAGGGCTAAATGTGAGTGCACTCATAAAACACTCAGCACACTACCTGACACACTATAAGGGTCAATAAACATTCCCCAAGTGGAAGCTGCATAAAGTCTCATTTTTAGGACTGGCAGCTGGGTTGCCATTCCTGTGGTAAAGGCCTGTGTAAGGCAACCAATGTCAGGTCTGAACTGTTTATTCCTGTCATTAAAAAGTATTTTCAGTCAGAGTGAATGGATAAAGAAAATGTGGTATATTTGTGCAATGGAAAACTACTCAGCCATAAAAAAGAATGAAATTCTGTCATTTGCAGCAACATATATGAACTGGAGAACATAATCTTGAATAAAACAAGCAAGACACAGAAAGACAAATACCACATGATTTCACTCATTTAAGGAAACCAGCAAATAAACCTTGTAAGAGTACAAAACAGAACAGTACATCTCACTAGAGATGGGAAAGGAGAGTGGAGAGGAGGGAACAGAAAGAAATTAAATGAGACTTTTAAGGACTAGGAAGAATGCTAGAGAGGAGAAGGAAAGGGAGAAGGAGGGATTCAAGAGTAGAAGAAGGGTAGCTCAACAGATCAATGCAGGATGTGTGCATATATGGAGATATCACAAATCAAGCCTACTAATTTATATAATTAATATGCATTAATATTATACAATTAATATGTATTAATATAATAAAGTGCTTTCAGTTCATCTTTTAAGAGAGTAAGTTCACTTCAACTATAGTTTTTTGTTGTTGTTGTTCCTGCTATATTGTGTTGTTTTGTCCTGCTCTTTTACCCAAACTGGCCTTTAATTCCTGGGCTAAAGCGATCCTTCTGTCTCAGCCTCCCCAGTAGATGGGATTGCAAGCATTCATCACTCAAGCAAACTAATTTAGCGTTGCTAGGATTCAGCACTGAACCAAGTACAGAAGATGAAGGCAAAAAGAATATTAGAAAATCCTTACACCCTAGTGGGATAAGTGCTGTAAAGATGCAGATGAAGCACAAGAGGGAGCAGAGAGGTGTGGAGGTGTCAGCACAGCTCTCCACAGGAAATAATGAATGAGTTGCCACTAACAGAAGCTCAGCAAGGAAGGAACACACCGGCAGAGGACACAAGAATGGGCCTTGCAACCCTTCTTTGTAACCAGGACTCCAATTTTCCTTTGGAGAAACCATCCATCTCTGACACCCACAGTCCATGTCTTTTGAGTGGAAATGTTCCCTCTGAGCCCCACTCCAAGAGTGGAACTAGGCCAGGCAAACACAATGGCTCTCACAGGCCAATGAGACCACTGCCTGGAGAGTATGATGGAGTCAGGGAAAAAGAACTCTAGCTGCTTCTAAAATCCTACATAGCTCTTGGGCTGTCCAAGTCCTCACATGCCATCAGGTGACAACCTACTCAGCATGACACCACACAGTGGAAAGCCAAGTCATGAAAATGAGAAAAGGTGATCAAGTGACATCTTTTGGGAAGTTGGATTCAGCTATGTGTTCCTAGATTTCTAAGTGAGGTCAATAAATCCTACCCCTCCCACCTATCCTTTTATGCCACAGTAAGTTTCACCTGGGTTTCTTGTTACTTAAAATGGGAAGAGGGCTGGCAAATTCAGGCACAGAAACACAGAGTCCTATAATTGCTATATAATAGGTAAGTAGTATAATAGAGTTATTTACAAATAATGAGGAGCTCAGAGGACAGTTGACTTGACTTGAAGGTGGGGTAAGCTGGGAAAGTTTTCACAAACTGATGTGGAAATGAACTCTTGAAGAACTAGCCATCAGCAACAGGAAGAAGGGAAAGAAGACAGCATGAGCAGAGGCAGGAAAGTGGGAAAGACCACAGGATGGTTGGCTAAGGCACTGAATCAGGGAGAAAGCAGACTGAAGAGACTTGTCTTCTCTGCAGGCAATAAGCAGTCGCTGGTGATCAAACCAGACTCCTCACCTCTGATTTAACCTCCGAGACCAGGAGATTCACAGGTCTAATAAGGCAGACCCATGCCTACAGATTGATAAAAATACATCAACTTCTTACCTGTTGATAGAACTCGTCATCTTTGGGGGTCAGATAAGGAAGCCAAGTGTCTTCAAGCTCCTCAAGAAGCCTCAGTTTCTGTTTAAAAATATTGAAATTATATGTGACTGGATATAAAATGACTCAAATATAATACATCTTATTTTTTCAATAAGACAATAACCAAAAAGTCTTAGCCAACATGAATGTATAAACTTTTAGAGATAGACATTAATTGAATGCCAATATAAAATGCACTAATTGAATGACATGCATTTTAAATTCCAGTATATAAACTTAAAAATGATTTTGTTCACACTCAGATTTCACAGGCAGTTTGATTCACTCTTCACATGTGTATTGGCAAGATGATTTTTTTCATTACTAGCATCACCCTCTGAGTCACCCAATACAGTTTTAGAGCAAATCTTCCTGTCTGTATACAGTTCCAGACCCTTGTACAATACTATCCCTGTAAATACCAAACTACGCTACAAGTCTCCACTTGCGCAACATCAGGATATTTGGAATAATTATTCATCCTATAAACATTTATTTGCTTTTTTAAAGTGATCTTTAAGGTCAGGCACAGTGTCTTACACCTGTAATCACAACTACACAGGAGACAGAGCTTAGAAAGATCACAGTTTGGGGGGAGGAGGAGGAGGAAGAGGAGGTGAAGAAAAAGAAATGAATGTCAAAGAGGAGATGAAGAATGAGAAAGAGAGATGGTGTGGGGGGATCTGCTACATGTATACATGTATATGTTGGAAGACAGCAAAATGAAATCAAATGCTGTTTGAAAACAGGGGAGGAGAAAAGGGAAATGGGAATGAAATCAAGGGAGTGAACTTGTTCAATGTACACTGTACACATGTATGGAATTACCACAGTGAAATCCCCTCATATTACTAATGGGTGCTCATTCAATTAACAAAACTTTTTTAAAAAGAAAAAAATAAAAATGGCACAAATAAGTAGTTTTCAAATGAAACTGTAACAAAAATGAATCATCCGGGCTGTTGTTAGCCAGTAAGACATCATTCTAAGAATTAGAATACAGTATACCTTGCTCTGGGCCAATGCAGCCCACAGATTAGAGTATGGTTTGGTAAACACAAACTGTATTTTATTCCTTACCTGCTCCAATAGGTACTGTCTACACAGTGTCAACAAACTCAGCCAGACACAGTAGTCTAGAGTATTATCCTCCAGGAAGGCAGCCTTCTCTCATGAACTCATCCTAATCAGAGTAGACCAGCGCAAGCATTCTTTTGGGTAGAACTCAAATTCTTTCTGGGGCTTTTTAATCATAATCCAGAATGGATAATGAGAAGGGGAATACAAATATAACAAGTCATCAACCTATAAAACATTAAATTCTACTTTTATGCATAATTCTAGCCTATTCATTTAATTAAAGCCTTTGTTATGATGGTGGGTAATTTCTCATCTATAATGGTAAGAGCCATTTAAACTATGAACATAGCACAAACAATAGTTTGGATAACTCACTAACTGGATGATTGACTTATCTGCTTTTAGAATTAGCCATTATTAGGGTCATTAAAAGAAATAATGATATTTCCATGAATATACTTGCACATTTCTGCACACCACCACTGATCTGATAAATTTTAATTTTAAGCTCAAGAAAGCCTGACTTTCCCGATAAATCTTTCACAAGTTCTTAGTATATTTTTATAAACACAAAGCACTAGAATATTTATAAATGCCATCAAAAAAATTTAAGCCTTGAATAATTCAAAGGTTCCACCTAGCAAACACCACATTAAGATCTCTTCATGAAAGTCTATGACTAAAGCTAATCTGTTCTAAGGAGATACATAAAGGTACAGATTCCAAAAAGGAATTACATAATCCGTCTAAATCAGACTAAACACCAGTGGACCTAGCCCATAGATCAATAGGTGTCGATGGAGGCTAAAACTTTTTATAACAAATGCTTCAGCTAAATTTTTAGGAAAACAACCACTTCCCAGTTCAACTGAGGTCCAGAGCATCAGATAGCTACAAAACATTGTAACCTAGAAGACTATGTTGAAAGGATAAAGTTCTATAAGAACATTCCTGCTATCCAGAGCCAGCAGAACATAACCAGTCTTCCTCTTCTAGGAATTTTACTTCAGTGCTATGAGCATTATTGTATTTACAGGACACAGGGAAACAGGAGGCAAGAAACCATCCAACGTAAGACCACACAGGTGAAGTCTGCTCTGTATATCAACACTGATGACTTGTAATTTTACCAACTGACTCACAAGATCAGTATCAACAACAATATTTATGAAGTTAAAAAGAAGTTTGCGTCAAGTTTACATTAGTAAAACCAATCAGAAAGCAACATTAAGTTAAATTGGTAATTCATGAGCACCAAATTTTTAAATTATGATTACTTTACAAAATGAAACATTGCTTCATAAAAAGCAAAGTCACTGTAAGACTAGAAGAAACACGTTCTCTGAAACTTTGCTGTCAAGAATATTAAATGATACATTTATAGATTCCTTTCAAAATTTAAATGCTTTTTTCCCTTTTACTTCTCAGGATTTATCTTACAGATATACTCAATCATGGTTCATATAAACGTATGTACAAAGTTACTCATCACATCGTTATTTATAGAACAAAAAGCTTGGAAACATTAAAAACCACTGAACTGCACCTTTCCAAGGGTGAATTTTATGGTATGTGAATTACCTCATTGAAACAAAAAGATTAGAAACAATATAAATGTCCACACACAGAGGATAGTAAAATAAACTAAAGTATAGCCACACAATGAAATACAGTATACAACAGTAAACAAGAGCAAAGAAGCTCGCTGTGAGTAAAATAAAAAGCTCTCCAGTAGTTACTGGCAAGTGAAAGAACAGGGTACAGATAAAGGGGATTAGAAAAATAAGAGATGGTACTACGCGAGGGGTAAGTACGATCAGAGTCTGTCACATGCATGTAGGAAAATGTCACAATGAAACTCATTATTTTGACAATTAATATACACTAATAAACAAATAAAAAATTTAAATGATGAAAAGAAGTATAACCTAGACCTGCTTGAAATAAAGATGTATAATAAAACAAAAATAGATAGAATGGATTCAGTTCTAATACCTAATCTCCACACCTTACACAGGTAGTGTCAAAAGGTAGATCCATGTTTCTGTGTCTAACTGTATATTATTCTAAGAATCAACAAATGATCTCATATTGCAAAACAAGACATACCCTCATGGAATTGGGTACACATGTATAAATGAAATTATGCTTGTTATAAATAATAACAAATGCCTATGAAACATGGATTTCTTAATAAGCAGAGAAGTGCCTACTAACCTCCCCCTCCTCTGCCACCACCAAAAAAAAGACCCAAGATTCAAGACCTACTTGTATTTATTCAGAAACATATAGGATATGAGACCACCTATTAAAGTGGTATCTGTCAGAAGCAGAGGTAGGACTAGAAGGAGATAGGGCAGAGCAGGGGCCTTCAAAATATCCCATTTTATATTATCTTGAACAATATAAACATATAGTCTACTCGACCTATTACCTACTGCCAATTTAAACATATTATCTATGAGTTCTTAACATGGAATTCAGTATAAAAATACAGAAGTTATGATTTGGGGCTTTGCTTTGGAAAGTACATACCTTCATCCACGTACAATGAAGTATTTATTTGGGAAACTATCACAGACTAGCGCACTAAAGAGTAAAAGGGGAGAAGCAGTTCTGACAATTCCTTTGTGTCAAATGCTAGCCAGTAGGTAGACACACACCACATTAAAATGCACTCTGGGCCGGAGGCAGAGGGGCTCGCACTTGATTGTCAGATCTGCCTAACCGCTGCTCCTCAGCCTGATGTACGCATAAATCCACACAGCTGGGCATGGCAGCACACTGCTCTGCTCACACGCTTCTTTGCTGTCACACTCATGTCAAATACATCAAGCTGTTCACAAATGCCACACAGAAAAGCAAAGAAAGAGAGCAGAGCCTCAGCTGTGCAACCTGGCAGGAGGAGCATATGAAGACCCCCTCTACGCGGGCTACAGTCCATTTCTATAGCTCCTACAAGTAAAGGGACACAAGACCAGACGTAAGCAACTCAAACCATAAAGGTCTGAAGTTGGATATCAGATACTACTCTAGGCCAAAGCCTCTGCTTCTCTATGAAAAGCTGAGGTATATTTGAGCTTGCATATCTTGTCAAAGAAAGATATCCCTTGATTAACTGGATTATGACTCCTATGGCAAGGGTGCGTCTCATGTACAAATGACGTATTTTTTTGTCCCACTCCTTTCTCTTCAGCTTCATCAGATGCTGCTGCTAACAACTCCTTATCCATCTTTCATTGTCCATGTAATGGTTTTGAAACTGTACATCACACTGTGTTAGGTTTAATAAAAATTTAATTTTGTTATCTGAGTATTTTCATAAATACAATCACAAATAAAGGCCAATGAATGAATGTTCACTGTGATCTTATGAGGGTTTCAAGCAAGCGGGAAACTGACGGAGCCCGTTAGCAGGGTAAGGAAGACATATCACAACAAACACCAGAAAGATCCATAGGGAGTAACTAAACAAAAAAAAGGAAAACTAAATATCTTCTCTATAATATGCCATATTTTTTAAATATAAAAACAAAGAAATGTCTCAACCATGTCAATGAACTTGGTGTTCCCTGTCCTATTCTCAATAAAAACAGGAAATAGTAAAAAGAACTAGAATCTGAAGGCAAGAGTGAGCAGAAACTCTGTCACTTCCTAGGTATGAAACCATACCTGAATCAACCTCTCTCAATCCCTGTTTGCTCATCTGCAAAATAGTAATTCACAGGATTTTTATGAAGAAGGAGTAAATATTCCACATTAGTGCATTCTGCAAACCATAAACAATGCAGATTTTCAGCAAATGGCAGAGAAGTATCTATATAACAAAGCATTAGCTAGAGAGCCAAACTCTGAGTTCCCATGCCACTTCTACCCTCTAGGCACATGATTTGGGACTAGTTTCTTACCTCCCTCTGAGTAGTAAAGCAACACATTTAAGAATCTACAAACAGTGCCTGGCACGTAAAAACCCTCAATACATGTTGGCAACCATTTTCTATTCTTTACACAAGTCTAGAAAAAGATCATTTCATGTACTATTTATAAATTATCAATATGAGAATATATATGAAGCCTACCTAATCCCACAATAGGACAGTACATGTCCAAATAAAAACCTGTACACAAAGGTTCACAGCAGCTTTATTTGAAATTACCAAAACTCAGGAACAACCCATGTTCAACAGAACATGAAAGAAAAGAAAAGAAATTGTGGTATATCCATATAATAACTGACTATTCAGTAATATAAAGGAATGAATTTCTGAAGCATACAAGATGAATGAATCTCAAAATCACTATACTTAGACCAGAGCAATGAAACTATTCTGTATGATGCTCTATGGTAACTACGTGGCACTGTATATTTGTCCAAGTTTATAGCATGAAGAACACCAACAGAAAACCCTATCTAAACTATTGGTACAGGTGAGAAGGATGTGTCAATGTATTCTCATCACTTGTAACAAATGTACAACTCTAGAATCAGGTATTAATGATGGAGGAGGCTTACAATTTTCCCAAGAACCTAAAACTGCCCTAAAAAATAAGACCTTAAGATATTTTTAGGGGCTGGAGGTGTATATCAAGTAGTAGAGCACTTGCCTATCAAGTGCAAGGCCCTGACTTCAAACCCCAATATTGACAAAGAAAAGCTAGAAAAAGAAAAAAAAGATACTTTTAAAAACAAGAGCATATGATTCTACCTATGCAAAATTGTACAAAATGCAAACTAATTAATAGTTACAGAAAGCAGATTAGTGGTTTCCCAGGGCCCAGGTGATGGGAAAAGAGACACAAAAGAAATCATAGAGTGTGATAAATTTGTGTATTACCTTAATTTGGTGGTAGTGTAACAAATGCAAACATGTGTCATTCATTGTATGTTGATTATACCTAAATAAAACTAATTCCTTTCATTGCCTTATTCAGATCTTCTACTTATAATTTAAGTAATTTATATTTCTGTAGATACGCATCTATTTCATCTACATTAGTTCTCAATGTACCACACATTCTTATTATTCTTAGAAATCATAAATACCAGTAGTATATACCACCGTCTGTGTCTCTAATATTGGATCATACATAGTTTACTTCTTTCTTTATTAGTTATTTTAGTTTTATAGTTTTTGTAAAACAAAAAGTAATATTTACAAGCAATAATTGAGTTTCCTCATATATTTGATCAAGTTCTATACTCATCCTGTTTCTTTTATTAGAAAGATTCTTCCAGGAGCAATTTTCTGCTTGCAAAGTATACCATTAAACATTTCTCCTAGGAAGATTCCATAGATGATAACTTCCCCAATCTTTTTCTCATCTAAAAATATCTATATTTTTTCCTCACTCATGAAACAAGAGCATATGATTCTACCTATGCAAAATTGTACAAAATGCAAACTAATTAATAGTTACAGAAAGCAGATTAGTGGTTTCCCAGGGCCCAGGTGATGGGAAAAGAGACACAAAAGAAATCATACCTGGGTTTTAAAATAAAGATTAACTATAGGTCAGGCATGGTGGCCCATACCTATAATCAAAACTACTTGGGATACAGAAGAAGGACTATTGTGAGCTTGAGGCCAGCCCAGGCAAAATTAGTGACACCTTATTGAGGCAAGATAGATAGGACAGATATTAGGAAAATCTGAAAACAAACGAGAGTTACAAACTAAGACTAAAAGAATCCACAAAAAGATTTAAATAATTCACATTGGAACAGAATGTCACACTATCGCAGTGGACATTCCACTGGGAACTGACCTTGGCAAGGTGACTTTTGCTTCCCTTCCCTTGGCCTGACAATCTAAATTCTTAAAAAACCACAGCTAAGTGATTAAGATGTTGGCTACTAAATAATCTTTCTTTTAGAGCAGCAAAGGTTAAATTAATCCTTTTAAGAAAGCACATGCATCCATCACACCCCTTTTTTTAGATAGTGAGCTGCAATCTCCCTATATGAGTAATTTAGTCTGAGAACAGAATGTAATTCACTGACCCAAAAAGAAAGCTCAAGATCACAAGAAGCAGATGCCCATGTACAAAAATCTTTATTATGAACTATCCTAAACCAAACATCTCCATATTTGGGTAATAACATCAAAACAGGATTATAGAGCCCCTCTAAACCCATTGCATCCATGCTTGTATTAAAGGTTAACACATGACCACTTATCTGGGAAAATTTTAAACTGGATTCCCCAGCTTAGTGAAGAAGGAATAAATACATCCAGAACAAGGACTGCCATTTTGAGCCTCTTGCTCCTACATTCAGCAAGGCACAGGGTGCTTCTTTCCCCTTTATATTCCTCCTTGCTTTGTTCTGCTTTACTAAATAATTTCTTGCTAAAATTCCACCTTGTAAGTTTTCCTTTTTTGTGAAATCCCTCAAAATGCTCTTCATCTATGGATTTTCAAGTTCCTGTGATTTACAGTGAAACTGGGAAGCAGAGTCGAAAATTTCTCCCTTCTCTCTTATCAGGGAATCCTCCTCATCCCCTTTCCTTTCTCAAGGAAATGGACACCATCTCAAGTGGTAGAAGCACTTCCCTAGCAAGCATGAGGCCCTGGGTTCAAATCCCTATTACCATTTTTTTTTAAACCAACTATAATCTTTAAATTTTGAAGATATGATCCCCCTTCCTTGTAGTAACTATTTTTGCTAAAAGTGAATCTTTCTCCCATAGTTAATCTTCTTTTGGTTTTGTTTTGGTGGTACTGGGGTTTGAACTCAAGCATTGCTATTTGTGAGGCAGGTGCTCTATTATTTGAGCCACACTTCCTTTTTGTTTTGCTTGGTATGTCTTGTTTTCCTCTATATAGAGAAAAATAGAATTCAAGTATGATATATTTGATACATTGTAAGAACATCTGTCAATGCTTCAATGAACCCCTACCCAGCACAATAATACAGGGAAAAAAAGAAAAAAAATAAAGGAAAATACATTCCACAGTTTCAACATGATTGTCTTAGTCAAAGCATCCAAGACCCATGGCATTCTATAAATAAAAGTTCTCAACTCTAAGCTCTTCAAATTTTACTTTTCTATCCTTACCTTCTTCTCTTTCTTTTAGAATTCATCTCAGACATAAGTTGGAACCTCTCCATCGAGCCTCCAAGTCTCCCGCTTTTTAATTTATTTTATTCTTTTGTCTCTTCATACTACATTCATACTCTCTTTCAGTTCATCAATTTCCTTTGTATTGTGTCAGGTCTAAAGTTTATTCCATCTATTTAATTTATTTCAGACAGGCATGGTAATACATGCTTGTAATCCCAGCACTAGGAAGGCTGAGACAGAATGATCTGAAGTTGCAGGCAAACCTAGACTACCTACTCAGACCCTG
This sequence comes from Castor canadensis, assembly GCF_047511655.1. NCBI lineage: Eukaryota > Metazoa > Chordata > Mammalia > Rodentia > Castoridae > Castor > Castor canadensis. Next base: position 31,594,569 of record NC_133400.1, read on the forward strand.
TCTCAAAAGACAAAATGAAAAGTTTATTATTTCTATGGTTATACTTTTTCACTTACAAAATCTGCAACTGGTTCTTTTTTCATGTTCCTATGTAATTTCTACATATTTTGGGGCACTTTAAATTTTGACTTTTATCAGCATAATACCTTTATCACATGGCGTAATATGAACATACTTCTTTTAGCCTTTGATTTTTCTATAAAATTGATCTTATCTGTAATGAATATTTGTTCTCATTGTTGATTCTGGTACCTGTCATTCTGAGCATTTATTTTTCCCAAGTATTTTGGAAATGTATTTGAAGGCTAGCTAAGTCTGAGTGGAAGGTTTATGCCTGTGCTTTTACTCTCTCCTCACTCTCTCTCTGTGTGCTCACCCTTCCTCCACCATGGTTCTGCAGGCACCATCTCCAGGACCACCACACTACTTACTGTCCAGGACCAAGCCTTTTTTGATGGTCCCATGGAGCACCACATCCTCTCTCCATTACTCCACAATCAGCTGGCCTAGTGCTGTTTCTACTCTGGAAGTTACATAGACCTTCTCTTGCTCCTGAAGATCTGCAGCTCCATATGATCTATAGCCCTCCTGGGAAGGGGTTGAGGGAAGGGTGTCTTTGGGTCTTCTTTTGTGAGAAATGCAACTTCACCCCACCCCTGGTTTTAAGCAGTGAGCCTAGCTCTGGGTCCATCTCAGGGGGTAAACTTTTCAGTTCCTAGTACCCTACAAGAGCTAAATCCAACTTTTTGTTGCCATATCCAGAGCCTTTGTAGGACCAGCTTATTTCCTTTTGCGTGTATCTCTCTTTCCAGCTACACACAAACCATCCTACCTGGTAGCCCAGCTATAACTTTTCCTTTTTTTCATTCTTTTAATGTCTTATATCTGCTATTGCTACATATTGGGAGCAGAGGGCACGCACATACTGCAATAGCTTAACAAAGGGGCCTAGATTTCTTCAGGATAAAAATTCTTAGCAGGAGACTCACTAGGTCAAAAGTGATTCACTTGGTGTTTTAAGGTTTCTGATTCATATTATGAAACTGTTCTCCTTCTGGTGTCAGCAGACAATCCCATTCCTCATTTACTCAAGTTCTTACCAAACTTTTGCATCTCTGGCAACTTGACAGATGCAAACACAAGTTCTCCCTTCTAATTTACATTTCATGTTAGTCAGGATGAGTGACTTTTCAAGTTTACTGACACTTGCAGTAGCACTTTTGTGAAATGCTGTTCCTGCCTTTTGTCCATTTTTTCCTGGAGTATTTAACTTTTCCTATTCTAAATCCAAGAATCTTTATTTATTTTATTTTATTTTATTTTATTTTATTTTATTGCCATGTAAAGACAATGCAATTTGATCAGTTACCTATTCACTCAGTCTCTAGCACAGCTTGCTTCATATAATGTGGTAATACTATGTTTCTAACACTTTTTAAATATTCTCCTTATGGAAGCATCTTTCACTATAACACACTTTTCCAAGGACTCTTTCTCCAAGAGAACTTTTAAAAAGTTATCTTTAAAAGCAATTTTTAAAAAATAAAAACCACAGATTCAAAATAATATACTTTACCTCTTCAGATAACTTGAATACCAAAATCTACCTGTCTTACAGACTTAGTTTTAAGTTCTCACCTACGAGAGTCAATTTTAAGAATGTAGTCCAAGTTTCAGAAGGGAAAAGAAGGTCTCCAGAAGGGAGAAATTTCTATGATGTAAAGTAACTAAACTATATTAAAAAAGAAATAGTTGAAGTGTGACTCTGCAAAGGACTAGAACTTTGGGGGAAGGTTATATATCTAATGAATATAACATAGTATCAAAGCAATAAGTAAAAACAAAATAATGTTAGATTCTTTCCTAAAAGCCAGTGTCTCAAACAGCACAATTCTAACTTCTTTTGACTCCATCTAGTGTAACTTCTTTGAAAACTGTAATTTTCTTGAGCCGGCTCCAAGTAATTCTACTGAAAACAGAAATATCACTTACTCAAGATTCTTCCTCACAATCAAATATTGTCCATGATTTTGTAAGTGAATATAAGACCAAAGGCCAACCATAAAAGAGAGATAATGGAATTAATAAAAACTCTTTCATGCCTTTCTACCTACATTCTAGCTCCCGCAACCTAATAATATACCATTTGACTTTTCCAGGAGAAATGCCTCCTCTTGGCCACACCTGTTCCTATGCAAAGGCCAAATTCTCTCAGTCATACTTGAGGGTACTTTCCACCTTGAAATCTTATGCCTTGGTAGTATACTCAAAGGTCAGAGTGAGAGAACAGAGCTCCATGAAATTTCACCATGTGTCTTGTCCAGCTTAGCATTAGTATGGTCAAACTTAGTACCTTCTTGCTAGCAGTCCAACTGTAAATAATCACACTAGAGACCAGTAGGATTTCTGATTTCTTTGTAATTTTACAAAGCTTTAACCATTAAAGCATGGTCAAACAACATGCCATGGGAAACCAAATGCACAAGATGCTATAATAAAGTCATTAGTAAGTGACCTCAGTGACTGTGCTCTGCACTGACCCTAGTAGGCTCTCTGTTAACAGTTTCCAAAGCAAATGCTGCATAATCAGACACTAAATACTTTCCCTTGTGTAGCAGCAGTTGAATTATACAAGACATGATATGTTAACTTTAACAAGAAGAAAAAAAAACCTTAGCTGCTGACACAGATGTATCTATTGACTATTAGTTTTGTCTAAGCAGTGATGAAAAGTTAAAGAAAAATACCCGAAAGAATAACTTATTTAATAACTGTTTTAGAGATTTATAATACAAAGTAGATATTTCTTTTTATTTACAATCATCCATCCCCAGTATTCTGGAAAGTCAATACACACTCTTCATTATCATCATTTCTTGATTGAAGCATTGCATAGAATTCTATAATTTCATCAGCGTGTATTTAATCTTATTTCAATGTATGCACTTTATGTTCTCAAATTTTCTCTGCCAATTATACCATTAATGAAAAATTATCATTGATAAAAACTGAATAGTAAACTTATTCTTCTGCACACATGCCAAGGCTTGCAACCTAACCTCAGCATCAGATACCATTTCATTATGCTGCAAAATAACAAACCTCCAGTCTGAGCCATGAAAACCAGAGGACCAGGTTTCTACAGAGTTATTCAGGTTCTAACCACAGAAGTGCAGATATCTCTTAGCCTCCAACCACAAGGGGAAAAAAAAGGAAGAGTATAGCCTACATGATGGTTGAGAACTCAAGACTCCAGGACCAGACTTTATCAGTTCAAATTCTACATCTGCTTCTTACTAGCTGTGTGATCTTGAGCAAGTAATTTAACCTCCTGTGCATCCTTCCTTTTCCTATCAAACTTCCTGAAGAGCGACTGAAGATAAACGTCTCTTTCTGCCCTCACCCCACTACAATCTGGCTTCTCCCACTGCCAAGGTCAAGATCAATTCTACTCCCTAAAGCTCAGCACCATTCTTCCAGCCATGGGGAAGCACTAGGCACAATTACCTGCATCTCTTCCACAAAATCCTCTTCTCCCTCCATTTCTGTGACATCCCCTCCCTTTTATTCCTTCAGCCTAACCTCCTTTTTTCTCCATCTGTGTTTCAAGTCTTTTTTCTTCTACCCTTGATAGCCAACACTCCTCCTCCCTCCTCTCATTCTCAGCAACATTCTTCCTTTAGGCAATCTCATTTTCTTAAAATGAGTTCATTACAGATAACTCTCAAATCCTCATCTCTGGTTCAAACCTACATTTAAAACTGTCTCCAGGATATTACAACTTGAAAGTTCCCACCAGCACCTGAGATTCAATAAGACCAAAATCAAAGTCAACATTTTCCTTGCCTCACTTTCTTAATCTGTTTCACCTGTTTTTAATCTTATGTTAATGCCACCACCAGCCTGACTACAAATCTGGGAATTTTAGTTCCCTTCTCCTTCATTTCATTCATATTTATTAACTGAAAAAGGCACTTTTATCCTCGCTCTTTAAATCTTTACCAAAAAAACTTAAGAGGATGAGGCAGATACTATCCCTGTTTTATGGAAGTAAAAATTAAGATTTAGTAATAAAATAGCCAGTTCAAGATGACAAAGCTAGTAAGTGTAGGAGCTGAATTCATGTCTACACAGTGCAAGCTACACACCACAGTATACTGGGGATGTCTATTTAACTGTAAAGGTACACCTACCTCCACTGACACCCAGGTCTCAAGGAGAGGACAGGGATCAGACAGACATGGCCCTGTCTTTGTGGAACACAACACATTAGACAGTTAAACCACCAAATTATAATCAAATTTAATAAGTTCTATGATGGGCTAACAGAGTGGCTCAAGTGGTAGAGCACCTGCCTAACAAGTGTGAGGTCCTGGGTTCAAATCCCAGTACTGGCAAAAGGAAAAAGAAAAAAAGACTAAGAAGTTCTATGGATAAATAAAGCAAGTGTGGTTCTGAGACGGGCAACATGGCTGATCTGGGACTTTCTGCTAAACACTTCCTGTTTCTTCTCCAACCCTGTAACCTGTTTTCCAGGGTGGGCCAAACTTTCCCGCCTCTCACGAATGCGGAAGTGACTTATGAGAAAACCCGCTACTTGGTCACATATAGGGAAGTGATGTATGCGAAAACCAGCTATTTGGCCCCGTATGCGGAAGTGATAGGGTATATAATCCCTGTGAAACGTGTGCTCAAGGCTCAGATCTCCAGAGAATACTCCGCTGAGCCCTCCAGCATGAATAAAACCTGTTTCTTCAAGCCTCCGAGTGCCGTTTGGTTCTTCCAATCTGATTTCTTCCTGAACTCCTGTAACATTTAGTTCCCTAACCCAGAAGCCCAACTGTGCTGACCGTTTGCTGCCACCAGTCTGGGTTAAACACCAAGACGGTAATGGCCCAGGGAGGCCGAAGAGGAGAAGGTGCACATGCCCAGTTTTGGCAATCTCCAATCTGGTCGCCCCGATCGGGCCCGTTGTTGGTCCCCATCGGACTCGAGGAGGCTAGACAGACCAGAGCCTGGTACCTACGTTGGATTCTGGTAAGGCCTCGGGGGACCCCACAGACCCAGCCAGGCCCTCCCAACAGAGGCAGAAGAAGAGCTTGATCGACCCTCAGAGGTCTACACAGACCTCACCAGAGGGACTTCTTAGGAAGTCCCATCAGGGGAACTTATTAGGAGGTTCCCTTGGGAATCAGGAGGGGTTTCTTAGGAAGCCCCACTAGGAATTTCTCAGGAAGTCCCAATTGGATCATCAGAACAAAGATTCCCAGGGAGGGAATGTTACAACCTCTGGTGTAAATGTGTACGTATGAATGAGCAGCCTGATTCACATGTGTTTCAGGTCTGAGTTTGTGGCACCATGGCTGGGCACCCTTAAGGTCCCCTGAAGGCTATGGAGTCCGGAGGGCTCCTCTGTGATTTTGTGGTGAAGTGCATAAGGTCTAGGGTGGCATCAGACTAGGGTTCCGATGGTAAGTCACCAGAAGGATGAGTCTTCTATGGCCAAGCACCACCTAATCTCCCTCAGGAGGCAGCCAGAGGAACATCTGAGTGGTCCACTCTTTAGAAGCAACATCCACCCCCCTTTTGTCTGTCTTGACACTGTCCATCACTCAGGTAACATGAGGTCAAATCAGAGTAAGCCAACCATCTTAGACACCATAATCGGAAATTTTAAGAAAGGCTTTGGAGGGGATTATGGGGTTAAATTAACACCAGGAAAACTCCAAACTCTCTGTGAAGTAGAATGGCTGTTGTTTGGCATCAGCTGGCCCCCTGAAGAGACTTTAGATGTGCTCACCATCTGGCAAGTTTGGAAGGCAGTCACTGGGAAAGCTGGACACCCAGACCAGTTCCTGTACATTGATTCCTGGCTTGAAGTCACCCAGACTCTACCCATTGGGTGCAATTCACTAAAAACAGGCAGGGACAAGCTGGGGTCCTCATGGCCAAAATTCAGAATCAGAAGACAACACCTGAGAAAGAAAATCCTTCAAGGAGACCCAGAAGATGAGCCTCTTCCACCACAGTACCAGGAGCCTACAAGTCCAGCCTCCCCAGCTCTATCAGTTCCGCCAGCCTTAGATACACCACCCCCATCAGTCTCCCCAGAACTGGCATCACCAGCCCCTCCTGAGCCAGTATTGCCTGACCCTCTCTCTCCCGAACCTGCTGGTCAGCTGCGCCCCTGCTGGCCTACTGCCCTGCAAATGCCCCAAGAAACTAAGGAATCCGCTCCCCAACCCCGGGAGGGGTGAAGACAGGTCCCTCCAGTCAGGCCAATCCACAATGTATTACCAACACTTCACCACCACAGACCTCTACAACTGGAAACACAATAACCTCCCTTATTTGGAAAAACCTCAGGCAATGATAGACCTAGTAGAATCCCCCATCCAAACCCACAACCCAACCTGGGAAGACTGCCAACAGTTCCTTCAAACTTTCTTCAACATGGAAGAGAAAAGACACATCCTGGCGGGAACACATCAATACTTAGAAATGTCCCAGTGGGAGTGGCAGACCCTGCCACATGGGTATGGACCGCAGTTCTGGAGGAACAAACAGCATAGGACTTTACCACTGAAGAAGGAAGAGGACACATATGTCGATATCAAAGGGCCCTTCCTTCTACAAGGGATTCAGGCAAAAGCAAGAAAGCCGATAAACATGACCAAAGTATCATCTGTTTCACAAGGACCCAAGGAGTCCCCGGGTGACTTTTATGAGAGACTTTGCAAGGCCTATCGGATCTACGCCCCTTTCGATCCTGAGGCCCCAGACAGTCAAAAGATGGTTAACACATCCTTCATCGCACAGGCATGCCCAGACATCAGGAAGAAACTTCAGAAACCGAAAGCGTTTGCAGAGATAAACATTTCACATCTCCCTGAAATAGCAGACAAAGTTTACAACAATCAGGAAGCGATCTCAGAAAAGAAGGCCAATAAAAGGATAAAGGAGAAGGCAAACCCCCAAGCCAGCATCTTGGCAGCCACCCTCCAAGACAGGGGTGTAACGACCACCCAGTGTCCTAACCCGTGGAAGCAGCCAAATAGGGATCCTAAGGGGGAAAGACCTCAGCACCCCCTCAACAAGGATCAATGTGCCTACTGCAAGAAAAGGAACATTAGAAAAATGAACACCCCAACCAGGGAGGGAAAAAGAAGCCTGCCAAATATAGAAAAGAACCATGAGCTGAAGATCGCATAGGACCGATGAAGATTCAGACTGAGAAAGACTGGGCTCCTTTCCCCTCAGCCCCCACGAGCCCACGGTCAGAATCCAAGTACAAGGCCAACCTGTGACCTTCATGATAGATACTGGTGCATTTAGTCATCACCACCCCCTATAGCTCCATTCTCTGGCAAGATGGCTACTATCCTCAGGGCAATGGGGACATGGGCCACTAAACAACCCTTCTGCCAATCATGTCTCTGTAAAATTGGGGGCCACAAGGTCCATCATGAGATCCTGCACATGCCTGACTGCCCCATTCCCCTCTTGGAGCAGGACATTCTTTCCAAGTTGGGGGCCCAAGTCACCTTCAACACGACGGGCCATGCCACCCTAGAGATTAATCCTGGCTCAGCAAAAAGGGATTTTATCTTTATGGCTGTTATAACACTGAGGGAGGAGGGATGGAGGCTGTACTGCACCAAGGACAAAAGCCTCAAACCTCTACAGCTCTGCAAAGACTTTCCCCTTGTTTGGGCTGAGGACAACCCCCCAGGACTAGCACATAAGCCATCATCATGGACCTGATGCTGGGGGCCTCCCCGCAGAGGCAAAGACAATACCCAGTTTCACTAAAGGCCTGCATTGGGATCCAAACATATCTGACCCGACTTAAAGAGGCAGGCATCCTAATGGAATGTCAATCACCCTGGAACACGCCACTTCTGCCAGTAAAGAAGCCAGATGGGGGATATAGGCCAGTCCAGGACCTCCAAGCTATCAACAGGGTCACTGTCTCTCTCCACCGATGGTCCCAAACCTATATACACTCCTGGGGCAGATCCCAAGCTTATCTTGCTGGTTCACCTGCCTGGACCTGAAGGACGCATTCTTCTGCCTCCATCTGGCCCCACAGAGCCAACCTCTCTTTGCCTTTGAGTGGGCTGACCCAGAAACAGAACATCAGATGCAGCTGACCTGGAATCGTCTTCCCCAGGGATTCAAAAACTCCCCAACCCTGTTTGGAGAAGGCTTGGCTGCTAACTTTGCTGGCTTCCTGTGAGAGATGACGCAATGTACCCTACTCCAATATGTGGATGACCTCCTCTTGGCAAGCAACAGTCAAGAGCATTGCCTCCACGGGACCAGAACACTCCTTCAACTCCTGTCCAACTCAGGTTACCGAGTTTCTTGGAAGAAAGCTCAAATCTGCCAACAACAGGTGTGATACCTAGGATTCCACCTGTCACATGGACGAAGGCCCCTCAGTCCAAAAAGAAGACAGGTAATCACTTCCTTGCCCCAGCCTAAGACGAGGCACACTCTGAGGGAGTTTCTGGGGGCCACAGGCTTCTGTTGAATCTGGATACCAGGGTTTTCTGCAATGGCCAGGCCACTGTGTCACCTCCTGACAGAATCCCCTGAAATGGACTGATGAGGCAGAACAAGCCTTCCAGAATATTAAAACAGCCCTCAGACAGGCACCCACCCTGGGGCTCCCAGATGTGGAAAAACCTTTTAAACTGTTCATCCATGAGAAAGACAAGATTGCCCCAGGCATCCTTACCCAGACAGCGGGTCTCTGGCAGAGACCGAGAGCCTATCTGTCCTCCGGGCTCTGGCGGCAACTGTCCTCCTCATAAAGGAAGCAGATAAACTCTCCTTGGGACAGGAACTCCATGTTAAGGTCCCTCAAGCAGTGGTGTCTCTCATGAACAGCCATGGGCAACGATACCTCACCAATTCCCACCTGGTGCAGTACAAAGGTCTCCTGTATGAGAATCCCAGAATAACACTGGAAACAGTCCGGTCGCTCAATCCAGCTACCTTCCTTCCCTAGGAAGGTGGGGAATCCAATCATGACTACGCTGAGGTCACAGATGAGGTCTATTCCTGCCGCCCCAATCTGCGAGAGAACACCATACCAGGACCTGACCTAATAGTGTTCTGTGATGGCAACAGCTTCATCCAAGGGGGCACTTGAGAGCAGGCTACACAGTGACCACGGAAACCAAAATACTGGAGGCCAATGCTCTCCTACCAGGATGGTCAGATCAGCAGGCCAAGCTCTACACTCTGATCTAAGCCTTAACGCTAGGTCAGGGAAAACATACCAACATCTACACTGACTCACGGTACACCTTCACCACAGTACATATTCATGGGGCAATCTATAAGGAGAGAGGCCTACTCACAGCTGCGGGAAAAACTATCAAAAATAAGGAGGAGATTCTATACCTCCTTAAGGCTATTTGGCTTCTGAAAGAGGTTGCTGTGCTGTATTGCAGGAGACACCAGAAAAGAAATGACCCAGCGACCTGAGAAAACTGATTGGCGGATGAGGCTGCTAAAATGGCAGAAACGGAGGAATACAAAAATTGTTCCCTAGCTACGGTTGCAATTTCAGGGGAGCTCCGTCTGAACTATACAAAAAAGGAAATAAAATGGGCCAAACAGGAGAGGGCCAACCAACTTAAAAGCGGCTGGTGGACACTCCCAGACAACTGGGTTTTCATTCCAGCCACACTGGGAAGGTGACTGGTTTCAAAATATCACCAAGTTACCCACTTGGGAAAAATCGCCCTAGAAAGTCTTCTCAAATAGGACTTCAGTATCAGTCACCTGCCAGCACTCTGCCCATCAGCGAGCAATGCATCACCTATGCCAAGAATAATGCCACGTCTGTACCCCAACCCCCACCTGGAGTTCAAAGAGTGGGAACTGCTCCCCATTTTTTGCTTGAGAACCTGGAAACTTCACTGATATCTCACCCGCCAGAGGATACAAGAATACAAGGTATCCAGAGGATACCTGCTGGTCATAGTCTGTACTTATTCTGAATGGGTCAAGATGTTCCCATCCCAAACACTGCAGAGTCGGGAAGTAGCAAAAGCCCTTTCACGGGAAGTCATTCCTTGGTTTGGACTTCCCCTAACCATTCACAGCAACAACTGACCAGCTTTTGTAGCAGAGGTCACTCAGACCATGACCCAAGCCCTTGGCATATCCTGGAAACTCCATACAGCTTACAGGCCACAGAGCTTCAGGAAAAGTAGAGCAAATGAACAGCACCCCAAAGGGGGCTCTAGCTAAATTCAGACAAGAGACCCACCTCCCCTGGCTGAACCTTCTACCCTTGGTCCTCCTGCGCACTTGCTGCATGCCAGGAAGACTCAGGCTTTCCCCATTTGAGCTAATGTATGGCAGGCCACCCCCTTGGCTCGGTAGTTTCCAAGCTGACCTACATCAGATATGGGATAAGACCATTGTTAAACAACTCCAAGCCTTAGGGACCATTCTTAAGAGACCTACAGATATATACAATAGAGATAACACCAACTCCTGTCCACCCCTTCCAGGCAAGGGACTCTGTATGGGTAAAGGACTGGTAAAAGGAACCTCTCAAACCTCAGCAGACAGGGCCACACATGGTAATATTAACCATTCCTATTGCGGTCAAAGTTGCAGGTATTTTTCCCTGGGTCTACCAGTCCAGAGTAAAGAGGGCCTTTGACCCTGAGATGCAGTCAACTGAGAGGTGGACCTGCAGGCCAGACCCCAGCCAACATCTTCATCTCTGGCTGCATCGGGACATCACTCCCCAGCAAAACTCCCAGCCTCCAGACAGCCCAAATGCTTAGCCACTGAGGGTCTCCAGCCCTGCTCCAGTCACCCCTGGAAGCTGACTTGCCTACACACGGTGAAAACTTGAGGAAAACTTCATGTGTCAGCCGCTGTTCCTGGCCAGAGTCTGCCTGCTGACAATCCTCCTAAACTATAGGACTGATGACTGTGTCCCTGGCAGACTGGGATTAGGATTCCTGCTTGACGCTCGCCTGTTGCTACCTGCTTATTATTGCCAGGCTGTTAGCTGCCAAGTGCTTTCTGCAATGACCCACCTCAATCTCTCCACCCTGGGCCCTATGGTGGTACTAACCTCTTACCTGATCCTGAATTTATCCTGTCTAGCAACAGGGGATCCCTGTCTGATTATAGGGGGGCAATGGACCTTCCAACTCATACCCCTCACCCTAACCCCAGGCTTCCTCTTAGCATCTACCATCTGGGACGGGAGCACCCCTCAGGTTAAACTCCACTTCGATGGATATCAAGTTTTCAACTCCTCCCCAGAAGCCCATAAGTGATGACAATACCATGGCAAACCTGCTGACCTCCCCCTCACAGCTGACATCTATATCTGTGGGGGGCCCACTCCCCGAACACCAACTACCTGTCCCCAGTTCTGCTCAAAGGAGTGGGGTTGTGAGTCATGGGTAGCTACCTCCCCTGATGGGAAAACGTCATGCACCTGGAGCCTCAAGCTCCAGTGACATCCTGATTTCTCTGACCCAAACCAACTACGATCATGTAAACTGCTCTCATGGTCACTGTTTCCCCGTCAGCCTCACCATCCAACAACCAAATATCACCCTATGGACAAACAGAGTTAACCCCCTGTTGGGGATGTACCTTCCTCTTGTACAGACCCCATGGCCAAGTTCCTGATTAAGTCTGTGTTCACTCCAACTCCTGTTATATCCTCTCGAGGGCTCCTCCCCTTGGTCCCTTCTGGGATACCCAGCCTATACCCTACAGGATTCTGTAGCCCAGCTTATGGAGGTAATTAATGCCTCTTACCAGGCCTCAACCATTCAGACTCCTCCCTGGCATCCAACTGCTGGATATGCATGAAGCCAGGACCCATTCAGTACACAGGAGTCATTCTCAACCAACCTTTTGTTCAGTCCTCAGGAAAAAGGGCGGACCTACCCCTTCTGCCACTGGTGTCTCTATATAGGAACTCTTCCTTTCCCATTAAAATTTCTGGCTGAATTTGCACACGCAGCAGCACACATATGGCCTGTAATGAGGGGGTTTATACCTGCACAACCCCTGATAACTAATCCTGCTTTGTTGTTAACCTCATACCTGACCTTGCTATTCTTACTGGAAGCTATGCCCCTCTTGTATGGAAGCCCCTGAAATGCCAGCAGTGATCCCAGGTGGTAGCTGTGCCCTTCGTAGCGGGTTTGCTGGCCACATCAGGAGCAGCCCTGGGTGCCACAGGGCTAGGGGCATCACAGGTTCAATATCAAGGGCTAGCTAAACAGCTCACTGAGGCCTTCACCACCCTCACCCAATCTGCCCTGGTGTTGCAGTGACAACTTGACTCTCTGGCCTCAGTAGTACTTCAAAACCAGCGAGGCCTTGATTTGCTCATCTCAGCATAGGGAGGACTCTGCCTCTACCTCCAAGAGGAGTGCCGCTTTTATGCTAATGAATACTGGGTAGTGCAGGAAACACTGACCCAGCTCCAAAAGCAAATAGACCGCCTCTGGGAGGCCCTTCAATAAGCCACATGGTGGGACTCCTTATCACAGTGATTTCCTTGGTTTGCCCTGTTCATTGGCCAGCTCCTAATTCTCCTTGTTTCTGTGGCCTTCAGTCCATGTATTATAAATGCACTCACTAGGTTTATCTCAGCTCAGATAGTCAAGATCAAACTCCAAATGCTCCTCCCCCTTTACAGGCCCCTGGGAACAATCACAGGTGATGATGCCTTCTAGGAGTCTTTCGGTCATCAAAGAGGGGAATGTAATGGGCAACATGGCTGATCTGGGATTTTCTGCTAAAACCTTCCTGCTTCTTCTCCAACACTATAACCTGTTTTCGCATGCATGCCAAAGTTTCCTGCCTCTTGCTGTCACATATATGGAAGTGACATATGAGGAAACCAGCTACTTGGTCACATATATGGAAACCAGCTACTTGGCCGCGTATGCAGAAGTGATATAATCCCTGTGACATGTGTGCTCAGGGCTCAGACCTCTGGAGAATACTCCGCTGAGCCCACCACCATGAATAAAACCTCTGTTTCTTCAAGCCTCCGAGTGCCATTTGGTTCTTCCTGGTCCTGATTTATTCCCAAACTCCTGTAACAGTTCCACAGCATCTAACTTAAAACACGGGATATAAATCATTCATGGAGGGCTTTCCAGGGCAAGCCCTGAGTTGAGAAATGAAAAGTCTGCAGCCAAAAGCACATATCACTTTTTACTCACCAGGATGACTAGCACCAAAAACAAAACAGAATATAACAACTGTTGGTAGGTATGTGGAGAAATTGGAATCTCTGTACACTGTTGGTGAGAATGTAAAATGGTGCTGCCTCTAGGGAAAACATTCTGGCCATTTCTTAAAAACTTAAAAACAGCAAGTCTATGTCTGAGTGTATATCCAAAATAAGTAAAAAATAAGGACTCAAAGAAGTGTTTGTATACCCATGTTCATAGTAGCAATATTCACAATAGCCAAAAGGTGGAAGTAACCCAAGTATACATCAGTGGATGAAGAAAGTATAATATGTACATACCATGAAGTATTATTCTGCTTTAAAAAGAAAATTCTTATATATGCTCCAACATGATGAATCTAGGAGAAACTATGTTAAGTGAAATAAGCCAGGAAGAAACAGACAAATACTACAATGACTCTACTTAAATGAGGTACCTAGAATAGCACAACTAAAGAAACAGAGAAGTATAATGGAAGTTAGAGGGACTTTCAGGAGGTGATAATGGGGAGATAATATATGTTTATTGGTTAGAAAGTTTCAGTACAGGATGATGAAAAGGTTCTGGAAGTACTAAATAAAACAGTGGTCACTAGAGATGAAGAACTATAGGAAGAGGGAGGAAGAAAGAAATTAAGAGAGAGTTTCAGAAAAGGCACCGAGGGGGAGGAGGATCAAGGGTAGAAGACTAGAAATATACATAAACGCCCTTTTCAGAAAAGGCACCGAGGGGGAGGAGGATCAAGGGTAGAAGACTAGAAACATACATAAACGCCAACATAGTGGTTGTGGGAGACTTTAACACCCCATTATCATCAATAGATAGGTCATCCAAACAAAAACTCAATAAAGAAATCCAAGATCTAAAATATGCAATAGATCAAGTGGACCTAGTAGATGTCTACAGAACATTTCATCCAACCTCTACACAATATACATTCTTCTCAGCAGCCCATGGAACCTTCTCCAAAATAGATCATATCCTAGGGCACAAAGCAAGCCTCAGCAAATATAAGAAAATAGAAATAATACCATGCATGCTATCTGACCACAATGCAGTAAAAGTAGAACTCAACAACAAAAGTAAAGACAAAAAACATGCAAACAGCTGGAAACTAAATAACTCATTACTTAATGAAGAATGGATCATCGATGCAATAAAAGAGGAAATTAAAAAGTTCCTAGAAGTCAATGAAAATGAAAACACAACCTACCGGAACCTATGGGACACAGCTAAGGCAGTCTTGAGAGGAAAGTTTATAGCCATGAGTGCATATATTAAAAAGATTGAAAGATCCCAAATCAATGACCTAATGATACATCTCAAACTCCTAGAAAAACAAGAACAAGCAAATCCCAAAACAAATAGAAGGAGAGAAATAATAAAAATAAGAGCTGAAATCAACGAAATAGAAACCAAAAAAACCATACAAAGAATTAATGAAACAAAAAGTTGGTTCTTTGAAAAAATAAACAAGATCGATAGACCCCTGGCAAACCTGACTAAAATGAGGAGAGAAAAAACCCAAATTAGTAGAATCAGGAATGCAAAAGGGGAGATAACAACAAACACCATGGAAGTCCAGGAAATCATCAGAGACTACTTTGAGAACCTATATTCAAATAAATTTGAAAATCTAAAAGAAATGGACAGATTTCTAGATACATATGATCATCCAAAACTGAACCAAGAGGAAATTAATCACCTGAATAGGCCTATAACACAAAATGAAATTGAAGCAGCAATCAAGAGTCTCCCCAAAAAGAAAAGTCCAGGACCTGATGGATTCTCTGCTGAATTCTATCAGACCTTTAAAGAAGAACTGATACCAACCCTCCTTAAACTGTTCCATGAAATAGAAAGGGAAGGAAAACTGCCAAACACATTTTATGAAGCCACTATTACACTTATCCCAAAACCAGGCAAAGACACCTCCAAAAAGGAGAACTATAGGCCAATCTCCTTAATGAACATTGATGCAAAAATCCTCAACAAAATAATGGCAAATCGAATTCAGCAACACATCAAAAAGATTATTCACCACGACCAGGTAGGCTTCATCCCAGGGATGCAGGGGTGGTTCAACATACGAAAATCAATAAACGTAATAAACCACATTAACAGAAGCAAAGACAAAAACCACTTGATCATCTCAATAGATGCAGAAAAAGCCTTTGATAAGATCCAACATCATTTCATGATAAAAGCTCTAAGAAAACTAGGAATAGAAGGAAAGTTCCTCAACATTATAAAAGCTATATATGACAAACCTACAGCCAGCATTATACTTAACGGAGAAAAATTAAAACCATTCCCTCTAAAATCAGGAACCAGACAAGGATGCCCACTATCTCCACTCCTATTCAACATAGTACTGGAATTCCTAGCCAGAGCAATTAGGCAAGAAGAAGGAATAAAAGGAATACAAATAGGTAAAGAAACTGTCAAAATATCCCTATTTGCAGACGACATGATCCTATACCTTAAAGACCCAAAAAACTCTACTCAGAAGCTTCTAGACATCATCAATAGCTATAGCAAGGTAGCAGGATATAAAATCAACATAGAAAAATCATTAGCATTTCTATACACTAACAATGAGCAAACGGAAAAAGAATGTATGAAAACAGTTCCATTTACAATAGCCTCAAAAAAAATCAAATACCTAGGTGTAAACCTAACAAAAGATGTGAAAGACCTCTACAAGGAAAACTATACACTTCTGAAGAAAGAGATTGAGGAAGACTACAGAAAGTGGAGAGATCTCCCATGCTCATGGATTGGTAGAATCAACATAGTAAAAATGTCTATACTCCCAAAAGTAATCTACATGTTTAATGCAATTCCCATCAAAATTCCAATGACATTCATCAAAGAGATTGAAAAATATACTGTTAAATTTATATGGAAACACAAGAGGCCACGAATAGCCAAGGCAATACTCAGTCAAAAGAACAATGCAGGAGGTATCACAATACCTGACTTCAAACTATATTACAAAGCAATAATAATAAAAACAGCATGGTACTGGCACAAAAACAGACATGAAGACCAGTGGAACAGAATAGAGGATCCAGATATGAAGCCACACAACTATAAGCAACTTATCTTTGACAAAGGAGCTAAAAATATACGATGGAGAAATAGCAGCCTCTTCAACAAAAACTGCTGGGAAAACTGGTTAGCAGTCTGCAAAAAACTGAAACTAGATCCATGTATATCACCCTATACCAAGATTAACTCAAAATGGATCAAGGATCTTAATATCAGACCCCAAACTCTTAAGTTGATACAAGAAAGAGTAGGAAATACTCTGGAGTTAGTAGGTATAGGTAAGAACTTTCTCAATGAAACCCCAGCAGCACAGCAACTAAGAGATAGCATAGATAAATGGGACCTCATAAAACTAAAAAGCTTCTGTTCATCAAAAGAAATGGTCTCTAAACTGAAGAGAACACCCACAGAGTGGGAGAAAATATTTGCCAACTATACATCAGACAAAGGACTGATAACCAGAATATACAGGGAACTTAAAAAACTAAATTCTCCCAAAACTAATGAACCAATAAAGAAATGGGCATGTGAACTAAACAGAACTTTCTCAAAAGAAGAAATTCAAATGGCCAGAAAACACATGAAAAAATGCTCACCATCTCTAGCAATAAAGGAAATGCAAATTAAAACCACACTAAGATTCCACCTCACCCCTGTTAGAATAGCCATCATCAGCAACACCACCAACAACAGGTGTTGGCGAGGATGCGGGGAAAAAGGAACCCTCTTACACTGTTGGTGGGAATGTAGACTAGTACAACCACTCTGGAAAAAAATTTGGAGGCTACTTAAAAAGCTGGACATTGATCTACCATTTGATCCAGCAATACCACTCTTGGGGATATACCCAAAAGACTGTTACTCCAGAGGCACCTGCACATCCATGTTTATTGCGGCACTATTCACAATAGCCAAGTTATGGAAACAGCCAAGATGCCCCACCACTGACGAATGGATTAAGAAAATGTGGTATCTATACACAATGGAATTTTATGCAGCCATGAAGAAGAACGAAATGTTATCATTCGCTGGTAAATGGATGGAATTGGAGAACATCATTCTGAGTGAGGTTAGCCTGGCTCAAAAGACCAAAAATCGTATGTTCTCCCTCATATGTGGACATTAGATCAAGGGCAAACACAACAAGGGGATTGGACTATGAGCACATGATAAAAGCGAGAGCACACAAGGGAGGGGTGAGGATAGGTAAGACACCTAAAAAACTAGCTAGCATTTGTTGCCCTTAATGCAGAGAAACTAAAGCAGATACCTTAAAGCAACTGAGGCCAATAGGAAAAGGGGACCAGGAACTAGAGAAAAGGTTAGATTAAAAAGAATTAACCTAGAAGGTAACACCCATGCACAGGAAATCAATGTGAGTCAATGCCCTGTATAGCTATCCTTATCTCAACCAGCAAAAACCCTTGTTCCTTCCTATTATTGCTTATACTCTCTCTACAAAAAAATTAGAGATAAGGGCAAAATAGTTTCTGCTGGGTATTGAGGGGGGGAGCGGGAGGGGGTGGAGTGGGTGGTAAGGGAGGGGGTGGGGGCAGGGGGGAGAAATAAACCAAGCCTTGTATGCACATATGAATAATAAAAGAAAAATGGAAAAAAAAAAAAAAAAGAATTAACCTAGAAGCTAACACACATGCACAGGAAATTAATGTGAGTCAACTCCCTGTATCGCTATCCTTATCTCAACCAGCAAAAACCTTGTTCCTTCCTATTATTGCTTATACTCTCTCTTCAACAAAATTAGAGATAAGGGCAAAATAGTTTCTGCTGGGTATTGAGGGGGTTGGGGGGAGAGGGAGGGGGCAGAGTGGTTGGTAAGTGAGGGGGTGGGGGCAGGGGGAGAAATGACCCAAGCCTTGTATGCATATATGAATAATAAAGGGAAAAAAATGTTCAAAAAAAAAAAAATAAAAAAAATAAAGAGCTAAAGACACCAAAAAAAAAAAAAAAAAAAAAGAAATTAAGAGAGAGTTTCAGAAAAGGCACCGAGGGGGAGGAGGATCAAGGGTAGAAGACTACTGGATGAACAGGATTAATGCCCAATGTATAGATGGATGGAAATATAAGGGAATCCCATCAATTTGTATAATTAATATGTGTTAATGATTATATTAAAATTGTTAATTCAAAAAAGTTCTGGAATGAACAGTGGTGATAGTTACACAATATGAATGTACTTAATGCTCCTGAACGGTATGCTTAAAAATGGCTATGGTGGTAAATTTTATGTATATTTTGCCACAACTTAAAAAAAGTTTTCTGAACAGTACTTAAGAGTATTATGAAGGAAAGAAAGAAAATGGAAAAATCTGAAGAAATTTAAAAGTTCAGGAACTTGGTGGGGTGGGGTGGGGAGGGAGGGGTAGGATACCAAAAACACTCACATGCAGCTGACATGACTTCCAAACTAGAGAATCTTAAGTGTCTGAGGCCACATACACAACCGTGTATGATTTTTTGGCATCACGGAATCAGAGCAGAAAAAAAGGTTCACAATTGCCTAGTGATAAATGAGAATCTTCTCTTAACTTCAAAGTTAGGAAACTTCTATCAATATCCAAGAGAACTGCAAAGGTTTTCTAGGCTGAGGGTACAGAGGAATCTCACTCACATTAAGACTAAACCACAGAGTCTTACAGCTCCATGACAGCTTTCTGAAAATACAAGTAGTAGTTGTTGCTTTTGGAAAACAACCCAGTTCATGAGGGAAAAAATGCTTTTGCCTGTGTTCTCTGCATATTTTGCAGATATGAGCTCATGTTGCAGTTCATTACAGCTCTGCCTGGTAGTTATATTATACTCAATGCTATGCCAATGGTTCCATTTCCAGGGTATCTCTTATCCATAAAATTCAATCCAGGCTGAAATTTGGTACATGAAACCATTGCTTCAGAAACTGTCTTTATGCCTGTAGGTATGTTAATGTGCGTATTCTGATAGGTAATAATGAATAATTTCAAGTTGCACAGCTAAAACTGATTTTAAACTACTGCAACACAATCACTTTGCAGCATATTTTAACTTTACAAATGTAGTACAATCTTAAACTAAAATATTTAATTTCCAAAGTGAAATTTGGCATGTGATTAATTTATTCAAACACCTGGTTCTTATTACTTATACAGTATGCTTGAGTGAGAAAATATAATGTATTTGCACATTGTCTAAGGAACATATATTCCTATACGCCTGGAGGTGGCTGCTCTCTTAAGACCAAAGAAACCCAATACAGGTGGAAGTAAAAAAGAAGAAATGCCATATCAACTATATTCCAAAAGATAGGATTATGGAGATACAAACGTGAACGTGAATAAGGTCAGTTTTTATCAGATGTTGAATAGCAGCAGCATAGCCAAAGGTAGGGAAGAGAAGTTAAGGTGAAAGAGAGCAAAGATGAAGAAGAAAGAATTTATAAACTTTGGTTATGACTTGACTCTGAAGAAGACCCACCATATCATTTACTGAACTCAGGAATCTGTATTTCTATTCTTATAGGGCACATAGTGTATAAATGCCAAAAGAACATCACTTGATGGGAAATAAATGTGGCCTATTTTGCCACTTCTTGGCGAACCTAACAGCAGTCAGGAAACACACTTCAATAAACAAAGCATGGTATTACCATTATTCAAAACAGGTAAAATATACAATATTAACTCAAAATGGATCAAGGATCTTAATATCAGACCACAAACTCTAAAGTTGATACAGGAAAGAATAGGAAATACTCTGGAGTTAGTAGGTATAGGTAAGAACTTTCTCAACGAAACCCCAGCAACACAGCAACTAAGAGATAGCATAGATAAATGGGACCTCATAAAGCTAAAAAGCTTCTGCTCATCAAAAGAAATGGTCTCTAAACTGAAGGGAACACCCACAGAGTGGGAGAAAATATTTGCCAACTGTACATCAGACAAAGGACTGATAACCAGAATATATAGGGAACTTAAAAAACTAAATTCTCCCAAAACTAATGAACCAATAAAGAAATGGGCAACTGAACTAAACAGAACTTTCTCAAAAGAAGAAATTCAAATGGCCAAAAAACACATGAAAAAATGCTCACCATCTCTAGCAATAAAGGAAATGAAAATTAAAACCACACTTAAGATTCCACCTCACCCCTGTTAGAATAGCCATCATCAGCAACACCACAAACAACAGGTGTTGGCGAGGATGCAGGGAAAAAGGAACCCTCATACACTGTTGGTGGGAATGTAAACTAGTACAACCACTCTGGAAAAAATTTGGAGGCTACTTAAAAAGCTGGACATTGATCTACCATTTGATCCAGCAATATCACTCTTGGGGATATACCCAAAAGACTGTGACACAGGTTACTCCAGAGGCACCTGCACACCCATGTTTATTGCGGCACTATTCACAATAGCCAAGTTATGGAAACAGCCAAGATACCCCACCACCGACGAATGGATTAAGAAAATGTGGTATCTATACACAATGGAATTTTATGCAGCCATGAAGAAGAACGAAATGTTATCATTCGCTGGTAAATGGATGGAATTGGAGAACATCATTCTGAGTGAGGTTAGCCTGGCCCAAAAGACCAAAAATCATATGTTCTCCCTCCTATGTGGACATTAGATCAAGGGCAAACACAACAATGGGATTGGACTTTGAGCACATGATAAAAGCGAGAGCACACAAGGGAGGGGTGAGGATAGGTAAGACACCTAAAAAATTAGCTAGCATTTGTTGCCCTTAACGCAGAGAAACTAAAGCAGATACCTTAAAAGCAACTGAGGCCAATAGGAAAAGGGGACCAGGAACTAGAGAAAAGGTTAGATCAAAAAGAATTAACCTAGAAGGTAACACACACGCACAGAAAATCAATGTGAGTCAATGCCCTGTATAGCTATCCTTATCTCAACCAGCAAAAACCCTTGTTCCTTCCTATTATGGCTTATACTCTCTCTACAACAAAATTAGAAATAAGGGCAAAATGGTTTCTGCTGGGTATTGAGGGGGTGGGGGGAGAGGAAGGGGACGGAGTGGGTGGTAAGGGAGGGGGTGGGGGCAGGGGGGAGAAATGACCCAAGCCTTGTATGCACATATGAATAATAAAAGAAAAAAAAACAGGTAAAATATAGAACCAGCTTAGGTGTCCTTCAAGCAATGAATGAATAAAGAAAATGTGGAGTATTACTCAGTCATATAGAAGAATGAAATTATGTGACCTGTCAGAAAATAGATGGAACTAGAGATCACCACATTAAGTGAAACAAGCCAGACTGAGAAAGACAAATAGTGAATGTTCTCTCTCATATGTAGAATCTAAGTCTTTGAAAATGAATGACAGGAATGCTAAACAGGCCCTGTATTAGTGGGTGAGTATTAGCAGGAAGGGAAAGAATGAAAGGAGAAGGTGAAAGTAGGGGTGAATACAGTGGAAGTACTTAACACATATGTATGAAAATAAACAATGAATCCTGTTGAACTGTTGTAAGAGGAGAGGAGAGATGAAGGGGAGGTTTACAGGGGGAGAATTTGATCAGAGTATATGTATACATGTATGAAAATATCAATGAAACCCCCTATACAACTAATATATGCTAATAAAAATAAAGCATAGCATTTCTGAATTGCCCACAATGACAATTAAGTGAAGGAAGAAGATTGAACAAGGACAGGAAGATAAGGGACCAGTCCTAGAGTAAACCAATCACATAGATTTGTTTTTCCATAAAACAGCAGAGTACATGATTCAATCAAGTGTCAGTGACTGGTCTGGATGTTCACCACTCTCATGGAGCCCAGACTCATTTGCCTCTCATTTATTTACTGGCCTGATTTAACCACAGTTTCATTTGACTCATCTAGTCTTCTAGGATGCACTATGCAATCTAAAATGAAAGGTATTTGTATGGCTGGTTAAATATACCACACTTGCAGAGGAAATAAAATTGAGGGTAAATACCTGAAAATTTAGAAAAAAAATCATTTGTCAACATAATATTAGTTTCATCCATTCTTAGTAATATCAATGTCAGCCTCCTCTCTTTTCAATGTTCTCTCTCTCCATCTTTCTTTCTGTTTTATTTTTGGGGGTTTTTTGACAGAGGGTCTTGTTATGTGATTCAGGCTATCCTGAAACAAGATGGCCCTGAATTCAGTTGAGATTCTCTTGCCTCCACCTCCAGAGTGCTGGGATTAGATGTGTATCACAACACCTGGCTCAGTGTTAGGTCTCAAATTTAATTTGATGCAACTATATGTGAGTTAGCTTGAAATGAGCAATCAGGTTTATCCCACTGGCAACAATTCTTCTGAAAGCTAACACAAAAGAATTTTTTAATATTTTATTCTAGTTAGCCAGTTTAACTTGAGTCAAGAGGTACATTTATGCTTAGTGTCTAATGTTAGGCAAATCCTTATCTCCTTCCTTATCTATAAAATAAGTGGCAGTAAGTAACTTCTTTCTAGAGTCCCTTCCAGAATGGTTTTAGGACTACCAAAATCAAAGTAAGCTAGCAGATATTAGTTGCATTTTTCAGGAAGAGGGATCAGTTGTCTTGTGTTACTCTCCCAACATTAGAGCCATTTTCACCTGATTCTCTGTTTGGCCCATAGGATTATGGTGTAGATAGCAAACTCTCCCACTAACACATATAGGATGAAAAGTAAATGCTGCTGCCCTAGAAATAAAATTGGGATCTTTACAAGAACAACATTTCTACAGGACCAGCATTCATCATGTTTAGCTCTCTGCCATCCTAATGTCCCAACAGAAAGTCAAGAATAACCCACTGAAAGTTAATGGCTTCAGAGGACCAGCTATTAGCATTTCAGTTTGCTCATATTATGTTCTGCTACTCTGTTCCTGACTGTTACCTATTAAAACTTCAGAGTGACAGAGACTATCCAAATGTATCACTGAATTCATAGCAGTCAAAAGGAATTTAGAATAATAATTCAGACATTCTAAATACATAACTGATGTTTGTATTTGTAAGAAAGCAAATTATCTTGTAAACTAGATTTGAAATAATCTCTTCTAAATCATATTTCATTCAGGAGCCAGAGTTGAATTTTCTGATTTTATTTTCAGTATGCTCTGATCTGCCAAAAGATACACAGTGTGTGTTGAATTCAGCTGTCAAAAATGCCTGGAACCACAGAACCATAGCAGAGCACAACTCTGAACACACACATAGCTTGCTTTCTCCACTCCTACTATTCCCCATAGTTCAAAACAAGTAGGTTTTCATTTATGGCCAATAATCCCATGATCCAACAAACACTTCTAAAGAAGGCCTATCATGAAAAAAGACTGTATGTGTGTGTGCACATATAAATCAACTTTCTCATGCAACTCCCTGAGACCACCAAACAATTTTCTGTGCTTCAAAATGCACTCCAAATCAATCCACTTCTCCCCATCTTCACTGCTATCCTCTTGGGGCAAGTCATCATTACTCTGGCCTACAACACTGCAAGGTCTTCCTCTTTTCCCCTATCTATAGTCATTTTCCACAGAAATCAGAGCAACATCTTTAAAAAAGCAGATCGAATCACAGTGCTCCCTTGCTTAAACACCTTTGCCTTCTTAATGAGCTCCCACTGCACACAGAACAAAATCCACACTCTTCATCATGACTGTTCTTCCTAATTATAGCAAGACTCTCTCTCATTTGCCCATCTCAAGTCATGCAGGCCTCCTTTCTGTTCCTCAAATAATACTTCCCCCAGCTTTGCACAACTTTCTCTTTCTCATGTATTCATTCCCATACCATCCTAACAAAAGCAGCACCCTCACCCCAGTGGTGAACTGTCATATATTTTGTTTACTGACCTATCCTTACTATTTGTCTGTCTCTCCCAGTAGAATGCAAGCTCCACGAAAGCAGAGACCAAGCATATCTTCCTTTATTCCTTCATTCAAGAATTTTTTTGTGTCTACTTTGAGAAAGCCATCATCTAACTAATGAGATTCAGTAGTGAACCAAGGAAACAAAAATCCCTCTCAAATGCACTAACACTCAGTCCAGTGATCCATAAGTCTGGGGACTTATGTGATCTTAGATTTTACTGTGTTTCAATATGACTTTTAAAAATATTTTAATTAAACCAATCAAGTTACTAATGAAAGAACTACTGAAACTGGTCTCACACTTGTAAAACAAGTCATATTCAAGCTGATATGTCAAAAACTTAGTTCTAACACAATCCATTTAGAGCTGAGTGTTGTCAAAGGCTACTTACTACTTACCACCTATATAAGAAAAAAGCTTTGCTTTACAATCTGAGCCTTTTTTATAATTTCTACTGAATCATAATCCCTTGCCACTTCTACCCACCTTCATACCCCACATACACTATACCACCTTGACATGGTTTGGATATAAGTCAACATATCTATAATATGTGAATTCTAACTCCAAATATAGTCTAATTTTTTTCATTAGTTTAGCTTCAAAATCATCATTTATCTAATCAATGACTGGTAATGAAACCTCCAATTACCTGTTAGATTTGTCACACCCAATTTAGCACTTCAGCAATTATAGTAAGTAAAGCTCAAATGTGAAATCACTGAAGTCTGGTCCCCTTTTTGCTGGTAGGATGCCCTGAGTTCCACCCAAAGGAGCCTATCACTACTAACACCTTGACAACTTACCTATTTGCAGGTCTGCTGATAGATGCCTGGTTATCCTTCCTCCAACTCAAGGGAAAAAAAATCCTGGAAAAGCACGATCCATCTCTTTTGTTCCATGAAAAAAGTATTCACTGTTAAAGGTCACCATGTAACAATCTTTACTCAATTTATATGCTAAATCCAGTTAAAGTGCTACCAGCCGATAAACATGGAAAGATATAAGCCGCACCAAATGGAAGTATTACCAGTTTAGTATTATTAGTTTAATATTTAGATTCATTTTTCTACACAACTTCAGAGAGTTTTCAGAGTGCAAGTGTAGAGACAGCAAGCATACTATTTGACTTTGAAGAGCCTCCTAGAATAGAGCCATATACTAAATGTACATAAAATCTTTGAGAAAGATGCTATAAATATAAAATATCAACTCTAGGTCCTAAGACCAAGTACTCATGCTCAGAACCAGCTGTTCATGCTTATTGAGTTATCATTTTTCAGTATAGCTTCCAAGACCACTCCAGTCCTGATTCAGAATGCCTAGGAAAAGGGTCTGGATGCCTGTGTATGTGTGTTGTTTGTAAAACTCACAAGATGAAGTGATGACCAACCAGTTTTAGAAGCCATTGGTCCACAGAACCTACAACCTACACTCAAATCTCATGAGAAATCAGGCACTGAAATGAGCAAAGCAAGTAGATAAGGTCATAGGGAATAATGGAGCATGTATTCAAATTAAACTTAAAAATACTGCAAGCCCAATTTGGTCTTCTCCTCCTAATTTTGTTGTTTTTTCTATGTAGACTTTAACTCCCTATAGCTGGGCACCATATCTAACTCATTTCTGTGCCTGGCATATTATATGATGTACAGTAAGTTCAATTATATTTGTTAAATTACTGATAAAGATAGGTAAAATCCCAATGCCTCTGATGCTATTAGAACTGCCATGATACTCCCCCACTCATTCATTCATTCATTCATTCATTCAACCAAAATTTATTACAATACCTACAATGCACAAGGCTCTAGGATTGAACTGAATAAGTCAGACAAGATTCCTGTCGTTGTGGAATTTATATTTTGTTAGGATGGAAAAGGGAATAAACACTCATAAATAAATAAGTTTATTACACAGAGTAATGAGTGTTATTCAGCTTGAAAATGGCTGCATTTACTTCAAGGTGCCATTCTTCAACAGTTGGCTCTTGACATTTACACATTATTATAAACTGAAAACATTTTCCAAGCATTTCATGAATCCACCTCTACAGTTCACCTAAAGCTAAACTATAGTCTCTGATATCTGTGCCAGAGTAATAACTATTGGCATACCCAGAGTGGGATAGGAAGCTGGTGGTGCCATGGACAAAGGAAACTAAATGTCCACCTCAAAGCAGTGAAAGAATATACAAATTAAATTCCATCATTTAATATACATTATTAAGATACTGCAGGAAGCCAAGCTCTGCCTAGGTCCTAAGAAAGAAAAAGCAAAACAAAATCCAGACTTCTGCCTAAGGACCTTGTCTGGTACAAATTCTTAAGCTGGGTTTCAGAGGCTCCACGAACCTCATGAAAGCAAATACGAAGTTTTTGGTATATGGATACTTTTCTGAGGCGAGGTTCCACAATATTCATCAGACTCTCACAAGTGTCAAACTAGGGACAATATACAAGGCACTTCCAACAAGTGCTCTCTTAATTGCCATACGAATTCCCATTACATAAACAAGGCAACTGGAGTTTAGAGAAGGTAAGGAATGTGCCAAGACATAGCTAAGAAGTGGTACAGCAAGGATCTGGAGGTATAGCTCAGTGTAAAGCACTTGCCTAGCATGCACAAGACCCTGGGTTCCATCCCCAGCACAACACTGACAACAAAAAAACCCACAAAAGTGGCACAGCAGAAATGCTAACTCTGATGGGTCAATCTATGAAGACTATATTTTTTTCCTTCTGTGCTACATTCACGTATGAAGGGGGGGAAAAAAGCCACTTAAAAGAACAAATCATTGAATTCTCCATAATCGTGTGCTATCAGCGACAAGGCAGATTCAAGACTACTGTATTCCACAGACTGCAGGAGCCAACATCTCAGATTTTTAGCTTCTGCCTCTACCATAAGAGAAGACAACAGAAGAACAGAAGAAGTTCATGAAGTCCATTCCCAAGTCAAAGCATCTGACTCTCCTCAAGCACTCCAACCCCAAGGTCACTACCTTAATATCCCCATGGCAAAGAGTCAGGGTAACTTTCATTTCAAACTTGAAATTTGATAGAGGTGCTCATTCTCCTAACTTATCTCTAGGCCTAACTACAGGTCTTTACTCTCATAGCTACACAAATGGCTGTTTCCAGTTCATGAGTCATGTTGGAATTTACATAAGAAGGCAACCAAAAATCATAGGCCAAAAATGACAGAATCTGAAGTAAAGAAATAGCCACTTACATACTAGAAAGTATATGGAAGGCATAATGGAAAGGACACGAACTTTGGAATGTGGATTCTGTCTTAATCTCTGGACTACTATCAATAAGTAGCTATGTAACCTTAGGTAAATTACTTTCCTCTCTGAGCCCTGATTGCTCAATTTGTAAAATGGAAACAATGATACTTCCTATTTTAATAATCAACAA
Organism: Castor canadensis; assembly: GCF_047511655.1. NCBI lineage: Eukaryota > Metazoa > Chordata > Mammalia > Rodentia > Castoridae > Castor > Castor canadensis. Next base: position 31,622,145 of record NC_133400.1, read on the forward strand.
AGATCTAGGGACTATACATTATATTCCAAGCACTGTTTTACTAGAGGGTACAGATGTAAATGGGGCAAATAAGGTTCTTTTCCTCATAAAGTTATGTTATAGAGGGAAAAGATAGAAAAGCAGCTAAATCAATAGTCAATAAAATACAAAATGGATTTAACTAATGTTAATTGTGCTATAATAATAATAGCTAACAGTTCTTGGTCATGTACAATATGTCAGAAACCACTATAAGAGATTATAAGAATTTAATTCTCCCACTGGAGGTATATAATATTATATCCATTTCATACAGAAAAAAAAAAAAAACTATAGCCCTGAATGGTTAAGTAACTCGTGCCAAGCCACACAGTCAGTAAATAGTAGGGCCATAATTGAAATCTAGGCAATCTAACAGCAGACCTCACTCTGCACTGCATCAAGTGATTTAATGAAAATAGAATCTAAGGATGTAATACAGCTTGGCTGGCAGGGAAGCACACTGAGCAGTTGTCAATTTAGGTAAAGCCCAAATCACAAGAAGCCAGACCAGAGTAAAGATCTAGGGAAGGAGTGTTCCAAGCAGGAAGAACAGAGGGACAAAAGGCCCTGAGGAAGAACCAACTCTGGGGAGCTTCCAGGGACAGTATACAAGCTGGTGAGTCTAAAACACAGTGAGGGATGGCAGGTGGGCTCTCAAAGATGGGAGAAGCCACATGTATGGGGCTTATTGGCCACAGCAGAAAGACCTCATTCTGTATAATGCAGTCATTGAAGGGCCTTAAGCAGGGAGGTGATACAATTTGACCTATATTTTTTAAATATGAATCCAACTGAATGGATTATGAGAGGGAAGGGGGTATGAAAAGTTAAAGCAGGGGAAACAAATTGGGGGTTCCAAATCTCAAGTAAGAGATAAGTATAACTTGTCCTATAGTAGTACTGATAGAAATGGAGAAAATTCCCTGCATCAAAAAGTCACTACGGGGGGGGGGGAGGGAGTTAAAAAAAAAGTCACTATGAAGATATATAAAACATCTGACACAAAGCAGGCATTTACAAAAATCAGCTACTTTCCCTGATGAATGCCAGTGAATAAGAGGTTTCGGATACAACTATAAGTCATACCCAAAATTACTAAGTCTCTTTGACGCCCCCACCCCAATTTCTCCAAAGAAGCCCATGCTTAGAGAGTAAACTGGGAACATACCAAATTTCAAATCACAAAAGAGAACTGATCTATTAAAGGAGCTGGACTGTTAAATTAAAAGCAATTCTGTGTGCCAAGCCGAAACAAAAAGGGATCAGTGTTCTTGAACAATAGACGAGTTCGGAGGAGACTCTGGTTACATAATCCCCTCCTCTTCACCATAAGGCACATGGCTAGAATTTTTTTTTTAAATAGAAAGGACAAACTCTTGAGTAAATGTAATAATTGTTTCAATAATGTGCTCCAACCACCCAAGAAGTTAAAAAAAGAAACTGGAAAATTGGGATTCTTCTATTACATGATCAGTTAATTGCTGCCTCAAGTCTGGGCTCTGTTCACACCAGTGAAGGGATGCAGCAACGTGGAGATCTGACAGCGATTCAATAAGCAGAAAGATTGCAAGATATAAATAAATAAGCAAGAAACAAACAAATAAAACAACTAAATGCTTGTCAAGGAGACTCAATGGCTGAAAGAATTTGTGCATATTGCCCAAAATAGGTCCTTTTTTGGAGAAGGCTTTCCTGACAAATGTCCTCAATAGCTAGTCCCATGTCAGGGTCAGTCATCTCACAAACAAATGATCTCAGCAACACTTGCCATTCATTATTTTTCTGACAACAACAACAAAACACAACCATATTTATCTAAGATAAACATTATCACCAAAGACAGGTTAAAAAAATTTAAGTGCTCGATTCGGCAGCACATATACTAAAATTGGAACAATACAGAGAAGATTAGCATAGCCCCTGCACAAGGATGACACACAAATTCGTGAAGCCTCCCTGTGTTTCTTAAACTCAAAAAAAAAAAATATCAAGCCCCAGAATATGAAAGAAAATTTCTCCCCTAGATTGCTTCACTTACACTAAGTTCCTGGGCAAAGGGGAAATTATTCTTGAAGAAATAAGCACTGAAACTCTTATTATACCACTCTGAATTTTTACCTATTCAAATCTTTCTTATTGAACTAGTGTAGGGGTTTGGCAAAGGATCTAACATGGTCAATGTGATTTTCATAATATTGTGATTTGCTTTTTTTACTCTTTTGACATTTCTACTAATAGTTAAAAAATAATGGTCAGTAAAATTCCAGGTGTTCTGGCACATATCAGGCCAGAGGCACCAAACTATACTAGCAAACACTGTATTTTTAATCTTATTATTATCATTAATGAACAGTAATTGCATATATTTATGGGGTATGATGTGCTACACACATTTCAGAATGATTAAGTCAAGGTAATTACATACCTAACACCTCATATGTGTGCTGAAAACATTTTCTTTTTTTTTTGGCAGAACTAGGGTTTGAACTAAGGACCTCAAGCTTACTAGGCAGGTACTGTACCTCTTGAGCCACGTCCCCAGCCCTTTTAGGCTTTACTTATTTTTTAGATAGGGTCTCTTGCTTTTTACCACGAGTCAACCTCAGACCTTAATCCTCTTGCCTATGCCTTCAGTGTAGCTGGGGGCATGTGTACCACTACACCCAGCCCCGTGGTGAACATTTAAAACCTACTTTTAACTAAGCATAGTGGCACACTGGCCTGTAATCATAGCACCTGGAAGGCTCAATTCAAGGCCAGCCTAGGCTACACAGTGAGACCCTATAACAAAAAAAAAAAAAAAAAAAAAAACCCTCTTTAAGCAACATATATAAAAAGAGAAAGAGAGAGAGATTAGTGCTGGAGACTGAACCTGGGGTCTTGAAGCATGATAAGCACAGGTTCATCCCTAACCCCTGAAATATACATTAGTATTAACTTCAATCACCATGCTAAGAAAGAGATCCCAAAAACATAGTAGTCAATGTATTGCTTCCAAGGCATTCCAATAAGAAAAGGAAAATAAGTTTTACTTATGTCTTTGATGAAGCAGAAAAGCATATTAACTTTATTAAACATCTAACTTTAAATATCTTGTGTTTTATTAACCTATGTAAAAAAAAATAGTCAACATACATAAAGCACTTCTGATAAATAACAAAGTACCACTGATGTTTTAAGGAAAAGCATTTGTGTGATTTGAGCTGTGAGCTGAATTGGCCCCATTTTTACACGGAAAAATGTCTAATTAGCAATTTGCCAGTTAATCGGACTTGGATATTTAGCAGACATGTTCTCAAAAACTGAAACAATGAGCATGTTTGCTGCCAATGATAAAATTGAAGGTTACAAGGAACAATCAGACATTTAGAAAATTTCTATTTGCCATCTTGAGCTTGGCAGCCCACAATACTTAGAGAATTTAATGAGTCTGACTCTTTTTTATAATGTGTAAGAAAATGTATCAGCATTTGGAAGACCTGCATAACTAAGTAGCTGATAATTTTCCAAATGACCAAAACATGATTTTATAAAGTCATGCATGGGGAAGAGATTCAAATTGTAAAATAAATCAGTAGATTTCAATATAGCAATAGAGAAAGTTAGTTGATATGGTTTCTGTATCTCTTATGAAACTATAACTTGTCTAAAGAAAATGTGGTATGTTATACAACTGAGTACTATTTACCCTTTAAGAGATGTAAATAGTATCACTTGTGACAACATTCATGAATCTGGAAGACACCATGTTAATTAAAATAAAATAGGCAAAGAAAGACAAATACTGCCTGATCTCACTTACCAGTGGAATCTAAGAGTCAAACCCACAGAAGGAGACAGTAAAATGGTAGTTATCAGAATCTGAGAGATTGGAGGAATAAACAGAGAAAGTAAAAATGGTGGCCAAAGGTTATTAAGTTTAGTTAGACAGGAGGAATAAATTCTAGTGCTCAATTGCACAGCATGTTGGCTATTTTCCATAATAATGTATATTTCAAAATTAGTAAGAGCAGGTTTCATATGGTCTAACCACAAAGAAATGTTAAATATGTAGATGATGGGTATGTTAATTATTTTCATTTAATTATTTCACAATGTATACATGTATCATAATACCACATTGTACCCCATAAACATTCAACTATTATTTGTCAATTAAAAATAAAATTTTGAAAATAATTTGTGAAGTTTCAGTATAATATCAAAGAAGAATATCTACATTTAGTAGCTGAAGAATCAACTCCAATGCTCCCTTTTCCATTTCATATCTGTGTGAGACTAGATTTTGATATGCTTCAGCCAAAACAACACATTACAACCACTGACTACAAAAGTTGGCATGAAAATCCAATTAAGCTACACATTAAAGAGATTTGCAAAAATGTGAAATAATGTTACTCTTCTTGCGAACTTTTCTGTATTGAAAACATTATTTTTCATAAAAAATGTTCACATGTAACAGACTTTGTTTTTTGCTATGCTTAAATGGATAAAGTTTTTTTTTTAATTTGTTTCAATTACTAATACAGAGAGTAGCAATAGACATAACCTCATTCAAACAAAAGGTTTTTGGATCCTTAACAATTTTTAGCAGAGTGAAAGAGTCCTGAAAGCAAAAAGTTTGAGAATCTCTGACCAAAAGCAAATATATAATAGCTTTCTGCTCACATGCACACAACCTGTAAAAGCAAAAGCTAGAAAGAAGACAAAGAGAATTTCTTTGGAATTCATTGTGTAATTTGCTTATAAAAGCCCATGGGCCTTACTAATTTGCATGTCTGCTTTACTCAGAATCCTCTCTTCCTCCTCCTCTCTGGCTGGAAACCACAGACAAATGCCATTGCTATTTCACAACCTGTACTTAAACAAGCTACAATCCAGTGGTATAGACATGGAGTTCATCCAGCCTGGCAAGCAGGGATAAGGACCTCAGCTCCAGGCTTTTCCCTCCAAGGGCCCTTTTAAAATACTAAATCCACAAAACACAGCATTAGTTTGCTCAAAGCAAATAGTTAATTTGCCCTTTCACTAGAAATCAAAAGGACAAAATCACACTGCTAGACTATTGCTTCAGCCCTCACACTGACGCTCTACCATTCCCTTTTTCCCAAGTAAGAGGATGTCTAAAGCATGAAGAATCAACAAATCAATCAATCCATAACAAATATTTATACTGTCTACATGAGAAAAGAGGCTATACAGTCATAAATAGAAAACTAACAATACCAGTAATGAAATAAAAATGCCCTAGTAAATAGTGCTGTAAGAAGTATGAACACAGAAGGGAAAAAAAAACTATGTGCCAAAGTGATCAAGGGTATGAATAAATGAGAAGTAGAAAATTAAAAGCAGGTATTAAGAGCAGCATAGCTAAAAAGTTAGTAATCAAAGTTGGTGATCAAATGTCAGTGATTAGACAGACCTGTTGGCTAAAACTCAGTTTCAGCAAGGAGAGAAATAGAAGATAAGACTAGACTGATGGATTGTACCCTGATTATGGAAGGTCCTAAAAGTCAAGCTAAATACTCTGGACTCTCCTGAATATAATAAGGAGCCACAAAAGGCTTTTGAGAAGGGCAGGAATACAATGAAAGCATGGGTTTTTTTGTTTTAATTTGTTGTCCTGTTTTTTAAACACTTATCTATTTATAATAAGGCTGAATTAAAAGAAACCAAGACTGGAGGGCAAAGGGCCAGATAAGGAGGCTACTGAAAAAGTCCAGGCAGACATGAGCTGGACCTGAACAAGGAAATGGCAATGGAATTGAAATAGGATCAAAAATCACAGGGGAGACAGATAGATTTGAAATCTAACATGGTACAGAGACAAGATGACTGGGAAAGGTAGAGCCATACACAAAATTAAGAAAGTCAATGTCATTAAGAACACATTTACAGAGGGCCTACTAAGCTGCTGGCTGTGCTGAACAGTAAAAGAAGTAACAATATGGGGGTAAAGATGTGATTTTAACAAACTGGGGAAAACAGGTAGATATGATGGACTGACACACAGCACCCTCCAGTCTCCTAATGTTCTCTCCTATGTTGCAGGATGGAAAGATAAAACGTACATATCCCAGATGCCTTTGCAGCTAGGATCCTGGATGAGAATTAGGCTTCACCAATTAAATGACCCCATGTGAGATTTAAAAGGCAGAAATAAAATAGAGGTCATCCTCTTGCTGTTTTGGCTTTTTCTACAGGCAAAGAGTCATGCAAACACTAGGGTTTCTGCAACAGTCCAGGATCTATCTGCTCATTAACTTTGTAGTCATCAAATACCATTATTGTGGTGGTACCTTCCTGATTCCCAGTGGCAGCTACAGATGTATGTTCTCATAAATCAACAGTTCTAATAATGGCTTCCTGATTCCTACCCTGCCTATGTGTGACAGGTGTGCAGATCACCTGTCAAGCCAGTCTGTAATACTACTTCAGAGCTCACCTCTAGAGGCTCAGTCTTAAGCCCATTTCTCTGGTTCTCACGAGGTTCCTATATAGTTACTATTACCCCAATTTACTTACATAGTTCTATTTCCTGCAACTAAATTCAGACATATACATTGGGTATAAGTAAAGGCAGAACAACCAAGTGAAATATTTGATATGCATTTAAAAGAATGTAACTAGAACTTAGAAACAAATTGAGGTCACAGCAAATAAGTAATACCTGCACAGACACAGAAGTCTGAGACCTCAGACTATATTAATCCATTCTCTAAAATTTCTATAGCTCATCTTGGAAACAAAGAAAAATCTTCTTAGCAATCTTAGTAATTATAACATCTTACATTTATATGGGGCTATGAATATAAACATAAGCAAAGGTATTTTTTGAAGAGTTCTCATTTCATTTTTATCCGGGAGGGATAACCACTCTGTGAGACCAACAGGGTGGATATTATAATCTCAGTTGTAAGATATGAGAGAGTCAAAGCCCAGAGAAAGTTAACAATTTGCCTAGAGGTAAGTTCATGGTTCAACTGAAATATTTCCTGCTGTAAACCTATTTTCTCCTATTGGTCCTTTGTCAGTTAATTCTGACCATGCTCTAAAGTAAATGTTAAAATTGTTGATGCAGAAATATTAGGAGCCTAGGAGGGCTTATAAAACCACAAAGAATTAAATGGAGCCTAACTACCATGGGAAAAAAATTTTCAATTCCATGTATGACTTTGTTCCCCCATTTGAACCTAAAATGTGGTGTTTGTGCCAGGCACACTATGACACAATTTCAACAAACACGGTTCTATAGTAGCAAATGTCATCCAATTATTCCAGTAGCTATTCAGTTGTTTTTCTATTATTCTATGAGTTGGAAAATTAACAGTACTGCATTTACACACCCTTATATAAATGTTCAGAAATATTTATATTACACACAATTCCAATTTGCAGAAGCATAAAAGCAAGTTAATATAAACCTACTTTGAACAAATGTGCAGAAAGTAGCCCTGTTAGACAGAGGTTAAGCTTTGACCTTCCCAAATTTTTCCACAGAATGTACAATCCATCACGTACAAAAACACAGTGGAGATGTGAGGTGTTGGTAAGTACCCCTGTTAGTGAGAAATTCTGCTAATTATTACACCAAATAAGCACAGTTAACAGGCCATGGCCACAGAGGGGCATGTTTCAGGGCATTAAATAGCTGGATAGGGTGGAGATGAATATATTACACTATGCCCTTTACCAATAAAACAATTTCCTTGACACCTAGAAATTCAGTCAACTAGAGCAGGAGAAGTGTTCTGTGGCTCCAGTTGGTGGAGGGTGATACTTCAGTGCCACCTAGTGACTTGCACATTTTCGCATGCAGAATTCAGGACAAATGAAGGTATCTTCAGCTGAAGCTTGGAAGTAGGAAAAGGAAAGGGAGGGACAGAAGAAATCACATTTTGAGAGGCTGGGAGTGTAGCTCAGTGGTAGAATGTGAGCTTAGCATGCTTTGAGGCACTAGGTTGATCCTCAGCATTGGGAAAAAAAAGGAGGAGGAGGAGGACGAGGAGGAGAAACAGGGCTCTTTAAGCTAAAAACTCGCTTTTTAAAGCATACATATTTTTTTTTCTCTTTTCTTTTTGACCCACCACAGCCCTCTAAGTAGGTATGTCCAACACAAGGTTCAAAATCAAATCAAAGGCCCATAGTAATCAGCCATTTTCTAGACACATATTTTATTGTGCCAACAATCTTCTAGCAGAAAGCCCCTTCAAAATTAAATCTTCCAAAGGAGGAAAAGACAGCAAAGGGGTGGTCAGTTAACACAGAATAGGGTTGATGGTTTTGAATCAGTAGGACAAATATGGAAAGCAGCAAACTTTACATAATGTAAATGCAAACGGTTACAAAAGTAGAAAAGCTTAGCAATCTATGTCCAGAGTTATGTGATAATAAAGGATGTAATCTCAGAGAATGTTTTCCCTAGACTATTTTCAAGCTGCTAATTCCTAATGTAGCATTGGGTGGTTACACTGGATATTCCACAGAAACATAGTGTATCCTCAGAACAGCACCAATGCCAGGAAAACCCTGTCTTTCTCTCTCTAATGGTTTGATGAAAAAGGGTTCTGCTCTACATTACTGTAGACACAGTAATGAACTAAGCAAAGCCATTACCTCCTGGAGTTTACATTCTACAGGGAGAAAGACAGACAAAACCAAACAAGAAAATAGATGGCATATCTGATGAGGGTAAGCGATACAGAAAAAAAAAAAAAACAGGGTAAAGGGAACAGAGATTGCCAGTAGGCAATGAGATGGAAAGTGCTATTTTAGGGGTAATCAGAGAAAGCTTCCTGGAAATATGATGTTTAAATAGAGACCCATGAGAAACCATTAGCTATGCAGGTACCTGAGGGAGAAAGTCCTCAGAGGCAAGAACAGCAGCATTTGCCCTGTTTGAAGAACAGAATGGACACCCGCCAGGGTGGATTAGGAAGGAGGAAGAGAAGAAGAATGGGAAGAGGTCAGAAAGGATGTGGGGAACAGATCATAAAGAAAGCCAGAGTTGTGGGGGTTTGGTTTTGTTTTGCTTTTGAATATTTCACCTTTAAGATAATAGTTTACCTATCATGCAATTTGCCCTTTTAAAATCAGAACGTATGTTCACAGAATTATTCAATCATCACTACTATTTAATTTCAGAACATTTTCATTACCCCAAAAAGAAACCCTGCAGCAATTAGTCCCTCCCCATTCTTCTCTCCCCAGCACCTATCAACTCTAATCCATTTCCTGTCTATGAATTTGCCTATTCTGCACATGGAATCATGTAAGACGCCATTTGTTATTGGCTTCTTTAGTTAGCATGTGGTTTCAAGGTTCATCCATGTTGTAGCATGCATTAGTGCTTTTTATTGTCAAATAATATTTCATTGTATGGATATGCCACATTTTTATTATCAGGTTATCATTTAATAAACATTGGGTTTTTCTCACTTTGAAGCTATTATGAATATTGCTGCTGATCTATCAGTGGTTTTTCAAACTACATCTCCCAAACACCCATTCAGAAGTGCCTCATTAAAGAGAATGGCAGAAAGCCATGGCCCAAAAGGCCAGGAAGAACTGAGAAGCAAAGCCAAAGTCTAACCCTCAAATGCAATAACTGAAAAGACAGGGTATTTTTCTTCTCTGGCATTGGAATTTGTCAGACCAAACACCTGCATTATAAAATACATATGGAGGAGAAATATAATGAAGGAGAATGATGGAGGGGTTGAACTCAAGTATGATATGTTTGATATATCGTGAGAACTTTTGTAAATCCCACAATAAAAGATAAATAAATAAAATACAATATAAGTAATGTTCTTAGATTTCATAGTAGCAAATGTTTTATTAGAAATTTTTTAAAAATACAGAATGTAAGGAAGAGAATATCTGAGCTCAAAAGGCAAAATGTGCTTAGTTACCTTCATCATACCTTTTCAAAGCAAGCAAAATACATTTATATACACCAAGAATCGAAAACAGGACTGTTTTAAGACTTCTGTAAGTAAACCACAATCCTGATATTTATGAAGGCTGCACTCACCATCAAAACAGGCATATTGAATTATACCCACATTTCACACTGAAGTTTCTCTGCAAAGCAGGCCAGGCACCAATGACTCACCTGTAATCCTAGCTACTTGGGAGGCTGAGATCAGGGGAATCAAGTTCCTCTCCAAAAATAACTGGAGTAAAATAAACTGGAAGTATGGTTCAAATAGTAGAGCACCTGCTTTGCAAGCATGAAGCCCTGAGTTCAAACTCCACTCCCACCAAAAAAAAAAAAAAAAAAAAAAAAGCCTGAGCAAATTTTCATAACTTCACTTTTTAATTCATTTGTGACTGTCTATGTTTCCTTGGAAAGTACTAGGCATACTTGCAAATTAGAAAATTCAACTTACAAATTGTTTTCAAATATAACCTGTTTTGCATACAAAATGTGACAACTCAGGAAGCTGGTATAAGGTTATATTTCATAGACACTTAGTGAAACAATTAGTCATTTTATTTCTGCAATTTTATGTTTGAAGTCCATTCATTTTTTTCCAGGTTCCAGACACTTTTAGAGACCTCTGAAAAACTCTGGCTAAGCTGATCAACTGCTGTTTGCCTCCTCCTCCTGCTGAGATCTGGCCAATGGAATGTGCACAGAAGTGATGAGTGCCACTTCCAGGTCTGGTTCATAAAACACTCTCAAACACTCCCTGTGTTCTCTTCCCCTTGTGGTGGCTAGAATGAAGATAACCTAAGGTGCCCCTCAAAGCCATGTGTTGAAGATGGAAGGCCTCCACAATTCACAAGCCTATCTAAATGCATGGAGAAAAAATGTCCCACCACCCTGTTTACCATACTCATTACTGTTACATAAGCAACAAATAAAACTGTATTATGTTCAAGTATCATGTAGTATTTTGATATGATTTCTGTCTCAGCAGTAAACTACCCTCACAAACCCCACAGGGCTAGACATAATACCTATAATGACTCATAGATAAATGGCCTGGATTAATAATTTACACCTTCATCTTTTTTATTTGTGCAATTACTAATTGCTAATAAAAATAATAGCTAACACTGTATAGCAGTTACTAAGTTCCATGTTCTGTCCTAAATCTTATCTAAATTAATGCACTGGATCATTGAAACAACCCTCAGTGATAGTTACTATAATTATCCCTACTTTACAGATAATGAAACTGAGGTTCAGATAAATTAACTGACCTGCCTGAGGTGATACAATTAGTAAGTGGCACAGCCAGTACTCAAGCTCAAGGACTATGGTTCTGGCATCTGGGTATTTAATCAGCACACATTAAATGTGAAGAAAAGAACCAAAAACTTCAACTCCAAAGGAGTAGTATCTCTCTCTGTCTCTCTCTCTCTCTCTCTCTCTCTCTCTCGCTCTCTCTCTCTCTCACATCTCTTATCTCCCTCCAGAGAAGGTGAGAGAAATGACTGTAAGAGAATATTATGCTCATTATTAACCTTAAAAAGAACTTCAGATAACTCATGACAGTTCTGATTTGCTCTGAATCCTGACTTCAAAAAGCTACCCACTGCATATGTGGGAAGATGGGTCCAAAAGTCAGTGGAATTATATTCTCCCTTTCATGAAAATGCAAATGTCTCTGAAAGCAGCTAATAAGTAAATCTGTACTTTTTCCAAAGCAGCAAGGATTAACTTCATTGTGGGTTAAATTAGCTGAACATCAGAAAAGGACATCCAAAATAAACAGTCATGTACCGGTGGTAGCCAGGGGTGATGTAACCAAACGCACACTTGAGAAGGAATTTCAAGTGTGGTCGTGAACATTTCCCTGATTCAAAGTAAACAAAGAAACAAGGCAAGTTTTGACATGGATAAGACATTTGAGATCATAAAAAAGCAGCAGCCTCACCAGCAGGCCACAAGTCTAGATTAAATGCATATTTCAGATGACTCATAAACCACCCATAGAGACTATGTTCATGAGACAAACAGGCCATTTCTGTACTTAACACAGTAGCCTATGCACTCAATCAACGTTCTGCTATACCAAGTTGCCCTTTTGTGCACCAACAGGAAAATTTTAAAGGAGCACTGGATTCTCTTCATATCATCTAGGACAAGAAATAATTATTTCACCTCCCTCAAAAGAAGCAACAACCTCAGGCCGCAGCAGAGCCTCCCTAAACACAGAAATGACCAGCAGTCATACCCTCAAATCAAACGCATTTACTATTTTGTACCAGGCACTCTAGTAGGAATGTTAACATTTATTATCTCTTTTAACTGCAAAAGATTTAAAACCTGAGCTCTCTTTGGCCACTAACAAAGAAGACAGACAGATGTAGAAACAGTGGGATTTATATAAGCTCACTTTGAGCCTAACCATGTAAAGGATCAAAGGATGTCAGGTACCCAGACCATTTTTAAGAAGACATAAAATAAGCTATGATGTTGCAAGTTAGAAGGAAATCCCAAATGTTGGCGTATCAATCACTTACTGAGCAATCTACCTAAATACCATACTATGTGCCAAGGCCTGTGTAAGATATAATAGAAGACATAAAAGGAGGTTATAGCTAACATCACATTATAACAGCCAATAATAGTATCAACTGAACATTTACTATGTGTCAGGCACTGCCTATACTAAGTGTGTTAGGCTATAGTAACTCATTTACTCTTCATATCAATCCAGCCAAAATTACCAGACCCAGGAGAAAAATGCACAAATCTTCTTACAGTAGCTAGTCAAAACTTTTTACATGAAACTGCTGTTTTTAGATGATTCTAGGAACTCTTTCTATACTTAGGATAGTGAATACTCCTGTACTGTTATTAGATTGTCCAAGATATCCTCAGAACAAGATCTATAAAAGTCATAAAGCCTGAATTGTATGTTGAATGCATCACATCACAATAACCACAAGGAAATCCCTTCTTGATGTAACATTAAAATTGAGGAGTCCCACTGGCTTAGTAATGGCATTGTTAAAATGAAGTACCTTACCCCTAATTAAAAGGTAATCTAGAAAGTAAGCCTTACTCCAAAGTAGCAGTGGAGGCGGGGGGCAGGGGTGGGGGGAACAGATTACAGCACTTTCACAGCAGAAGATTCAACATGAAATCTACTGCTGATAAGCAAATAGGTCTAAACAGTGTCAAAAGTAGTCTTCACATTTACTAAGAACAAAAAAGTTAGGTTCTCATCTTTAAGGTCAGATTAAGGTAACAGGCTGGATTGAGTCATCATCCATCAGGTAAAATAAATGCTCTGGACAGTGCCTAGACTAAACAGGGCCAAGAATTCCTAAGAAAAACACCACTTCTAAAAGTGGAGGTCAGCACAGAGGCCTGGCCCAGTGGGGAGATACCCTGTGGTTGGCAGGTCTAGAAGGTTACCCTACAAATTCTCACCAGACGCTTAATCAATATCATGCCTTAGGACCCAAACTGCTACTATGAAATCAATACTACCTTTATTTTAAGTTGCAGGAGGAACAATGAGATTATCTTGTTCCTTACAAGTCTGTCATGGAAAATCTGGCTCATGGTGTATGCCATCTTTTGCTTTTGCCTAGAAGAAATGCATCTGTTAGGTTTGGAGACAGTCTGACAGTGCAGCACAGAGATAGGAAAAGGTGAAGGAATACACGTTAGCTCAGGAAAGCTGAGGCCCAGAAGTTCATTACAAGCATTCCAAGGCTTTCACCCACCAGGTATATGCTGGACCTCCAGCATATCCTGACCTTCTAATTCCTTCCTCCCAACAGCCTATTTGACAGCCGCATGAATGCAAACAGATGCCAAATATGTCTGTTGAAAGGAAAGCACCTGATTTCACCCCAAACCTGCTCTTTCCTCAGTCTTCTGATCTCAGTAAATGATCAAAATCTAGTCACTAAAAGCCTGATGTTACCCTCGATTCCTTTTTTCTTTCAAAACACCTTATCCAGTGTCAAAGTAAACGTCAACTTTGTCTGCATACTGTATCCTAAATCCTCGCCCTTCAGTCCATCTCCATAATCACCACCTGAACTAAGCCATCAGCACATCCTTCTCCTGATTTTTCTCTCTAATTTTACTCTGTCCTCCAATATTCCGTAAGCAGCGGCCTGAGTGATCTTTATGAAATGCAAATCAGATCAAGTCACTCCAAACACACACACACACACACAGACTCCATACCTTAAAACCCTCCAAACCTAAATCTTCATCACAGCCTAAGGGCCCTCCCATGATCTAGCTTACTTCCTTCCACCTTTGTCCCTTTCTCCTAAGTTCTAGCTACAGACCACCTCTGATCCTCCTACATGCAAAAGCTTATCAACACCTCAGAGCTTTGTCCTTGTGGCTGGAATCAATGCTACTGTCATCTCTTGGATTTCACATCAAAGGCCACTTCAGAGGGCTCTAAAGTAATCCCCTCCTCTCAGTCATTAACATTCCAGACTGTTTATCATTATGACATGTGGTCTTGTCTATTACTTCATATTATTTTCTGTTTACTTACTTGTTCCGTCTAACAGAACATTAACCTCCTTGAGAGGAGGGGCTCTGGTCTCTGTCACTAAATAAGCCGCAAGGGACAGTGCAACATGGAGCATATATGGGCCCCAGTGAAAATCTGCACAATGAATACATGGGTAACAGGGAAAACTCTGGTACTCATACCAATCATGCTAAAAGTATTACAAAGTATTACTGAACTTGAAAACACAAAAATCTTTGATACGCCCTAGACTGCATGCAACTTCTCTAACAGTGTGCACTTAAAAAAAGTAAGATGTTCAAGAAGAAATAGATTCTCAGCTTTTCAGATGCTCTCAACTCCAAATCCGAGGCACAAATGATAGTGAAGTTCAGAGGATATCTCCAGTCACCAACATTGCATGTGCCTCTACATGTCAGTGAATTCACACCCTCCAACCCTCCAACACACACCCCACTTCCCGCCTTCTCACATGATTGTCCACAGGCCTCCAGTGCCTCGTCCATCAATCAAGAGCTTTGGAAAATCTCACCTCCTAGATAAAGCCTTTTGGATTCAACTGAAGAAGAGAAGGAAAGGAGCTGATAGTTACTGAGTGATTCCCATATGCTGGATACTGTGCAGAACAAACCTGGGAGTAAATTATCATTAGCCCCATTTTTAGATAAGGAAATTGAGTACTCAGTCCAAGACCTGCCAGAAAGCAAACAAGTGGCAGACAGAGATGGGACTGAAATCCACATAGCTCAAACTTGGAAATCCCAGTTCTTTCCCAGGGCATCATTTTAGCAACAAAAATAATAAACATACAAATAATGTCTTGCTTTTGCTATTTCTGTATGACATATCCCTTGGCAAATAGCTGCATATCAAATTTCACTGGCAGTGGGTCCTTAGGCTACAAACTTCTTTGTATGCACTGGGTTCCCAAATTAGAAATAGCAAAGCCCTTTAAAAGTTTCCTTCCTTATAATCTACTGGTAAATATTACAATTGCAATGGACAATGTCACTGAAGTTTCCTTTCCAACATTACTGTCTTAACTTGACAAGTGAAAAAAACTTGCCAACCTAAGTCAATGTGATCACAGGGACAAATAGCCTAGTTTAGCACAGACTAGATACATCAAGCATCCAGGGTGCTCATGAGAGAGACCAAAGTAAGAAGATCCTCTAGAAAGGCCAATGCCTATCGTGAATGTGAGCTTCTTTATTAATGACTCAATTCTTCTACAACTAAAAAGCAAAAACCAGCAACACTACATTCAAACACCTCTAAAACACAATCTGTAGGTGATTTATATAAATCAAGAGTAAAATTAAATTCAATAAAGCAAATTATTTGTCAACCTTTAATCACCAAGAATACCTATTTTAATAATATTGAATTATATAATCACTATAAGAAAATTTAACATATGAAATAGTGAGCAGAGGAGCAAAACTAGTCTCGCCTGCTTATTTTAGTCTTTTCTATAATGGAAGATAGTAGAAACTACCTAAATATATTAGCTTACATAAGTATCTTCCAAACCTCTCCTAAATTATCCAGATATTTCTTTGGTAATGTTAATTTTCTCTGTGATGAAGAGATTCATCACAAGCCAATTCAAAATAGCATTCTATGACAAAATAAATTTTACATTCCATTAGAAAATAAGATCATATTAGGCTATTCACTTCTTTGCTATTCAGATAACACAATAGCTTTTAAGACATTAAATCATGAGATATTGATTAAATTAAAACTTTAAACTTATAGTAGCAAATACCCATTTCTGATACTTTTAGTCTCTTTTTAAGGACTGATTATAACTTGACTCTGGGTAAGGTTACTACCTAAAAAAGGGAGACTTTCTATTGTGATAAGATACCACAAACAACAAAATATCACCAAATCAATACTCTTCATTTCTTTATTTTCCTTTTCCTTCCTTGTTTCTCTTTCTTTCTTTCTGTTTTGATTTTAAGATCATAGAGTAGTGAGTTGTATGGCATCAGGTTCAACCCAAAACGATAAAAACCCACCCGCTCTCCTCCCCACCCTAGCCTGCTCTAGGGGTGTAAATATTTCATGGTACTACCATCATTCACTCGGTGCTTATATTGTCTGATCAAGCCTCTATTTCTGTCTGTTAGATACTCTGGAGGATAGCGTTTTTTTATGTCTGCTGCTCAGTCACATAAAGCCCTTGCTTCTCAAAGGTTCTTCAAAGTTCAATAATTTATTAAACACTGTGCTGGGGTCGGTAAGCATTCACAGAAATTCATCACTACAGAATATATGGAACTATTAAAGAGTTTCTTTAATAAAAAGGTGACTTTAGAGAAAACGACAGTATTGTTACTTTTACAAGAGAGGTGTACTCTGAACAATTCAAGCTATGCTGTGCTAAAAGGCAAAAGCTTAAAATAAACAGGAATGCTGTTTACAGGTAAGTCATTAAGCAAACTCACTATGAAATAGGCCATCTAGGAAATCAAAAATACAGCTCAAGTCCCAGATTTTCTCTCTCTCAAGATAATGGCTAGTCAGGTTCCCATTTCTACTCTTTCTAAATACCATGAAAAAATTCCACAATTTCAATAAAATACTTTTGAATCTGAAGTCCAATGACATTTTTTATATCAATATTACCTGCAGAGTCTACTCAGTATACTTATTTCTTCCTATTGATCAGGGAACAATAGGCTGAGAAGACACTGAGATAACACATATAGAAACAAAGCATCAAAACTCTTGAGTAGTATACTTCTTTAACAGTCAAGTATTTATTGAACTCAGATCCATTGGGAGCCAAAGGGTGCTTAGAGAAAGGCCCAGAACAGTACTGAATTCATTGCTAAATTGAGTGGGAGTGTTCAAGGGCCACAGTATTTCAGAGAAGGCAGAAGCAAACCAATTTGATTGGTAACAGGCAAGGAAGACTTTAGGAAGGAAGAAATGATTTTCTATTTAATAAATTATCTTCTTAGTTTAATTTGATTTTCAAATAAGCCTTAAGAAAAGAAAACGATATTCAAATAAATGACTAACGGTGCAAATTAACCTCTATTTAAACATAGTGATCTGAAAACATGCACTTGACTCCTTCCTAAAACCTTACTGAAATGCCTGTAAAGAAATTAAAATAAGGATCAGGTGTGGTAGTACACACCTATAATGTAAGCTACTCAGTAGGCAGGGGTAAAAGGATCTCAGTTTGAGATTAGCCCAGGGAAAGTTAGCAGGACACCTCTGAAAAACAGATTTTGAAAAATAATAACAAAAGGACTTGGGGCATGGCTCAAGTGGTAGAGTAGGCTGGGTTCAAACTCCAATAATGAAAAAAAAGAAGGAAATCAAAACAAAACAACATCAACAACTCATCTTTAAGGACAAAGTGAAAGGAAGAGACAATAACAGCAGATGAATGACTCAACTACATATTTAAGATGCAAAGGGAATGGTAACTAATAGAACAGAAAAAGCTGAAGTCTAGGTGGTAGGAGAGGCATGAGGAGAAAAAAGGGAAAATCAGTAAGAACTGAGATGACTGATGCCACCATCTCCAGAAAGGCTCAGGAATGACAAGAATCAGGGACATCCGAAGGCAGGTACATTTTGGAAGTAGAGATGAAAAGCAGGAAGGCTGTTTGGATGTCTGTGTGCAGAGGTGTGCCAGAACCCTTCTCTCAAGCCCAACATCAGTCAACTGCCACATGTTTGACCAAACAAAACAAGAGTTAAATTTTCTAGACTAGTTAGCTCAGGGCAGGTCTGAACACTTTGATTCTGCATGACAACTCTTAGGATCTTCTTGTCTCTGGAGTTCTGAAAATTTCAAGATGAAGTACCTCAATAGGGTCATTCTTTATCCTTTCTGCTGAGCATTTAGTGAGTCCTTTTGGTCTGAAAATTCATGGGTTTGTTGTTGTTAGAACAGGAAATTACCTTGTACAATTTCTTTCCTACTAATATTTTGGTTCTTATTTTATAATTCACAGAGTAAAATATTGGCTCCCTTGGACAGACCCTCTAATTCCTATTTTTCTTCTCTTTTTAATTGCTTTTTTTCCAAAGAGAAAATGTCTTCAATTTTATTTTCCAATATTTCTACTAACTTTTTATTTCTATCATATTTTTAATTTTTGAGAGCTCTAAAAGCAAAAATGCTTTTTAATGTTTTATAATAGAAATTTTTAAACACAAAAGTAGAGATAATTGTGTAACTCCCAGCTACACACTGAACAACTTCAATTATCAACATTTTGCCAATCTATTTCATCTATTCTTCTTCACTCTACCATTTTCTTCTGAATTATTTCAAAGCAATCCCCAGATACCATATTTCAACTGTAATTCTTTGACATATATCTCTAACACAAAGACAGCATTTGTGTGTATATACGCATATAAAAACAATACATTATCACAGCTAGCAAAATTAACGATGTGAGTGTTCCTTTTGTTTAACATCTTGTTCCTGTTTCATGTATATATCTTCTCCTTGATCCAAGAATATTAATTATATTGTGTTGAAGCTTTGAAATTGTCTTCTGCTCTCCATGAGATCCTTTTTCCTCTGGGTTCCTTTTTTTCTGCTTCTTTGTTTTGTATTCTGTCATTCCTGTTTGAGGCATCCCTCAAGGTCTGATGAGCTCTGCCTATCAGTTCATAATTTCAACTGAGGAAATGTAAAACAGATTGGAAGCTAAATGTACAGAAGTTTAGTTTGTCAACTAGTGGCTCTCACCCTAGAGTGAAATGGTAGAAACCTGGCCATTTCTATAAATACTGTTATAGGTAGGTGGTCTCTGAAGATCTGATCAGAAGACTCTTAGGCACTGGCATCTGCAAGAGAAGAATTCAGGCAAGATGAAAAAATGTAGTGAAAGTGATAGTGAAATTATTGAAGGAGAGGGGAAAGCATCCCAAGAGAAAACAGTGGGCTCTGGCCAGATGGCATAGAAGCCCACTGGTTTATAAATTGAAAGAGCAAATGGAGGGGAAAATCTGGGCAGTCTTTGCAGGATGGGCTAGGGTGATTGACAGGTTTGATTGACAAGGTCTTGTCATACAACTTAGGGCACTTTGAGCATGCACTTAGGCTAACTCTCTGGTATTTTAATTACATGTATGAGGTGTGATCAATATTCAGGTTTTGAGCAGAGGTAATCAAGGGAGGAATTTCCCCAAGGCTTCCTGTCTTTGGCAAACCTTACAACTGCAAAGGATTTACGATTAAGGAGTACTCTAAGAGGACTGCTAAGATTTTACAATTGAAAAGAAATTTACAACTGCAAAGAATGTCTTTGGGGTAAGATAAGGAGTTCAGCAAGAAACTCTGAGAAAATCCCCATGGCACCTGGAAGTCACATGGCTTCTTTCCCTATTTACTGGCCTGCCTCAATATCACCAGATGTCAACCTATAAATTTTTTGTTGGACTGGTCAGCTTCCCTGGAAAATAATCCTATCTCCTTCTCTGGATACAAGGGTTACATAGCTTCTCCAAATAACAGAGGTCACAAAAGACAGGCCCTCCAGATATCCTTTCCAGCCTGTAGATATGATATATTTGGACCATATGAGTGTTAACTTTCAAATAATAAACAGTTCTTTAAATGAGTTCAACAAATGGAAAACCATGTTTTTAGCTTCTTTTGAAAAATCAGGATACCTGGAAAGACTGGGCCCACAATCTGAGTCCCTTTAGGTAGCATGCGTTGTTTATACTGCAGGTACCACCGGTCCCTGATGTCTCCCCTGAAATATCAGCTTTCATTAATCATCTTACACCTATGTGATAGGCAGGAAACGTTTAAGACTCTTGTTGTATAATGACAGGTGACTACATAAAAGGGAAAGACATTTGTAAAATATAGCCTGATCAATTTTATTTTGTCATCCTGGAAAACAGTCAAATAGGGCCAAACCCACGCACTCTGTGACAATAGACAAGTGAAACTTTGTATGTTTCATGTCCCAGAAAATAAACAGCACTCCAACACTTAAGTACCTCACCACAGCCAGCTCTTCTCAAAGGGTCATATGCCACATTTCAGCTGCATAAGATGCAAAGAGGGGCCCAGAAAAGGGGGGGGGGGCAAGGAATGTATACACATGTGAGTAAATGTAAGCAATGATTTAAAAGAAAAAAAAAAGAAGCAAAGAGACAGAGAGAGAAAGGAACTGAAATTTGTCCTTTGCATTCTATAGAGCAAGAAAATTCTCAAAAATTATTTCCTCCACCAAAGGGCAGGCAAATCATAATGCTTTGTAGGGTTAAAGATAGATCAAATTCTGAATTTATAGAGCTATAAAAAAAATGCTCAAAAGCTGTTTTCTTAGATAATATGCCTGAGTATTGTATACACACACACATTGAATATTCACGTACATGTATATATAGTCACACATATATGACACGGCTAAGGTTGGCATATATATTATCAAGAAAATTTCTAGAAGTTTCTTAGGACAATTTAGATGTGTTCAAATGATTTTTTCAAATGCATTAAAACTGTTCAGAAACCTATTGCCAAACATGACATACTTGAAAATTGCTAGAAGAGTAGATTTTACATTTTCTCACACACAAAAAAAAAATGGTAAGTACGTGAGGTAATGTATAGGTCAATTGACATGATTTAACCCTTTCCACTACACATCATGAAAACATCATTTTGTACATGAATACACATATATTTACATGTACAAATTTTATGTATCAATTTGAAATTTTAATTTATAAAATATGTCTAGGGATAACATTTTTTAACTGGCTGGAAACAGATTTCACTGTCTTTCAGACTAAAAGTCATCTCCATGACTGCTGGCTATTTACCTGTTAGTTAAGAACAACAATGCTAAAAAACTTGCTTTCAGATTAACAGCCCTGTCATTCATCCTTTAAATGTTTATCTCCTTTGTAGTTAAATAGCAACTAGTGTGTGACCAAAAGCATTCAAATGCTCTGAGTACACAAAGAGCACCCTGTTCTTTTTACAGCTGAATGGACTTTTACTGGTGTGAACAAAAGACAAGATTCTGCCATTCTTCAAATTAAAAGGCAAGAAACAGCAAGGAAAAACATTGCAAAAAATACCTCTCTGGGTTGACTGTATAAATGCTATTGAAACAGTGAACCAAATGGTCCTTTTTCAAGTTTAAAAACCTGTGAAAAAAATTACACATCTGCACATCTCTTTTCAAGGTGTTATGTTAATAATAATTTGCAATCCACTGTACATAAGATAGTACTTATTATCTAATGTAGATAATACTAGAGGAAAGATGGTCACATGCAAAGATGGTCAGGCCAAATAGAAACAGCAGTATCAAGCAAGGGACCTAAAAGCACTGAATAGACTTGACATTTGAAACCTGAAATTTTAAAAAGCTCCCCAAGGCCTTAGGGAAGCAGATGAAGTTGAATCCCTAGGGCCCTCTAATAATCTAAGAAAGAAGCTGTTGCAGCCCCAACACTGGCAGGTGGTGAGAGCTCCCTGACCTGCCTATTATAGAAGTCAGTAAGATCCTCCTGACTATCATTGTCCTCAGTGTGTTATTTTCTCTTCTAGCCTTCTTGCACATCCCCTTCTTATATGTCTCTCACACTAATATAGCTCTCATGTCTTTAGTTCTCAACTAAATTATTGCATTATCTTTTTTGTAGGTTTTTTTAAAACCTGTAGGACCTGAAAGGATGGAAAGGGAATCTGTTTAAATTCTGATGCTAATATTTAGAATGGGAGATGGTAGCCTAAGGCCTTGGGATTTATTTTTCTTTTGTGCAGTATATAAAAACAGTATATTATCTAGGTTTAGGCTTGCCTGCAAGTAGCAGAAAACCCAAAATAGAAACAGCTTAACCAGGCTGGCTTGGTGGCTCTCATGCAGTCCTTTCCCCTTCTAGCTCAGCACTCAAGGACTGACCTTGAGTCCTTGAGGCCTTGAGTCCTTGAGGGGATTCAAGGACTGGGTCACTCAAGGCCTTGACCCTCACCTTCAAGAACCAAATGCAGCATTGACATTCCGGGCAGCTAGATAAAAGAAAGGGCCTAAGAAGAAATGGGCAAAGGGCATACACAAGCTTAAGGAAGCTTCCCAGAAACTAACAGGATCCTTCTTTTCCTAGCCACGTGGTCACACTTAGTTCCAGGAGAGACTGAGAAATGAAATCTTATTTTGGATAGCTATGTATCCTAAGACGTCCATGACAGATGAGAGCAAGAACTGATTTTGGAGTTAACTTAGAGTCTACATAAAACTAAGACTAGTTAGCCATTTCATTCAAACTATCCTCTTCAGAGTAAGACACTTCCAAGAGCTCCAAAGAGAAGAGCCACTGAAGTACATGGACTTGACAGTGGAGCCCTTTGATCTACTCCCTGTTCTACATCAATAACCTGTTCTTTCTCCCTCAGGAATGAGTATCCTATGCTGGAACTTCTATGGACCTGAAGGGACTCTCCTCTGGGTCACGTCAACTGTTCAAGATCCTCAGCCCAGCAGCCCAATCACCTCCCATTACTAAGAAAGAGTGGCCCTTCACATCCAAGGAGCAAATCTCACATAAATGACATTTGTTGATGCCCAAAGGTGACAGGGATGAGAGCAGGATAAATAAAGAAAAATGTAGAAGCCAGTTGGGGCAGCCTTTCATTATAGCCCTTTCAAGAGCTATTAATCTTGGTCATAGCCAGTCAGCTAAAAATAATTACTTCTTCTAACACATGTTATACACACAACTAGGAACAGTAACAGGTCAGCCCTTATACCAAGGAAAGATGTGGCTTCTGGCTCACCAAGAGCCATCTGAAATACTGTCTGCCCAGCTGTTCTAGCACAAGTTCCTTTTCAGTCCTGCATTGTCTGTCAAAAAGAGCTGGAGGCATGGCTCAAGCAGTAGAGCACCTGCTTAGCAGTAGAAGAATCACTACCAGCCATATTGGCACACTATCATTAGGCTGTTGTGAGAAATACATTAAAGGAAGGTTTGTGACTTCCTTTGATTACAATGAAAGGAAATAAAAACTTAAATATTTCACCATTATGTCTTTGTTGAGGTATTTTAATGGAGAGGTTTTTAATCCTACTGTATAGCATTCCTCTCCTGATGCACCATCAATTTACTCTAAAACCAAGGTACATTTGAGCTTTTAAGTCAGTCGGTTTATGAAAAGAGCTCTGGATCTGGAATTCTAAATGACAGTCAGCTCTGCAATTAAGGTGCTCTGTAATCCTGAAGAAGCCAATGGACAACCTGGGCCTCCACTGACCAGGTTATGGGCAATCTCTCCACTGTATGAGAGGTTGAAGTACCATATGGTACTTCACGCTTTACGAGTTCAAATAAATGGCTTTATGTGCTTAATAGTAATCACAATAATCCATCTGAACTCACAAAATTCATGAACAGGGCCCAGCTAAAAGAGGAACTGCAAAAGAACACCTCTAAATCCAGGTCTCTAATGATGCACACAAGATATAAAAATGAAGCCAGGCACAGGTGGTTCAGTTCTGTAATCCTAGCTACTTGGGGGGCTGAAATTGGAAGGATTGTGGTTCCAGGCCAGCTGGGGCAAAAAAGTTTGGAAGACTCCATCTCCCAGAAAAAACCTGAGTGTGGTGGTACAGAGCTGTGGCAGGAAGGCTAAAATAGGAAGAATGAGGTCCAGGATGGACTGGGCAAGAAAAACAAGACCCTCTCTCCAAAATAATCAGAGCAAAGGGAGTTGAAGGCGTGGTCGAGCATCTGCCTAGCACATGAAGCCCTCCAGTACTACCAAAAAAGATAGAAAAATGAAATGAAGACATCCTTCAATACCAGGTACCAGGCAATGCAGGAAAAACTGCAATAGAAGTAACCTGTGGCTGTGGGTCAGTAGTAGCAAGCAGTGAGAACATGAAGAAAGTGGGATACCTTGGCTTTTTTAGAAGGAGAGCTTGGCAGTACTTGTGTTTCAACTCAGGGCACTGGAACTGCTAGGCAGGTTCTCTACCTCAGCCACACCCTTCAGTCCTTTTATGCTTTAGTTATTTTTTCAGATAATACCTCATGCTTTTCTCCCTGGACCATCCTTGAACCACAATCTTCCTGCCTACACCTCCTGCATAGCTGGGACCACAAGTATATACACCACACCCAGCTTGTTGGTTGAGATGAGGGTCTTGCTAACTTTTTGTCCAGGCTGGCCTTAAACCATGATCCTCCTGATCTCTGCCTCTCACATAACTGGGATTACAGATATGAGTCACCACACCTGACCCTGAAAGTGGGATAGCTTTTCAGTGAATAAGAACAGCTAGGTCTCCTGCCGTCAGAAAGATGGCATGGAAATCCTAGCTTCAAATGACAGAATAAAGCTGTAGAGGTAAGAAAAACGGAGCTGCTTCCACAGTCTCACACTTGCCAGCTGAAGAAATACTTTTTGCAAAGAGTTATGGAAATCGTAGTTGGGCCTCATGTTAAATACTCCCTAAAGCCACACCTCACCTCTCACAGAGGCAGTCTCACCCAGTGAATGTGCAGGCCAGCTATAGGACTTCCAAAACTAGGAAGGACCTAAACCAAAGGTGGCACCAAATTATAAAAAGCAGGAGCTGCAGCCCAACTACAGATCCTCCTAGAACCAGGAAAAATCACAGCAAATATTTTGTAAATTATACGAATCACAAAGAAGTATAAATTCCTAGAGGAGTAGCTATAGCTTGCAAGATTTTCATATTTTATTCATCCTTACTAAGCTCAATCAAAATAAATGCTCACGCTTATAACAAAGTTAAAAGGCTTCAATGAAGAATTCTTTAAAAAAAAAAGTCACATTTGAATGTGAATTTTACTTGCACACTCTTTCTACCTTGGGGGAAGGGTTTGTTTTTATTGTAACTATAAACTTCATTTATCACTTCACAAGAGACATTAAAATAATTGTGGGCAGTCTGATATTGTCCCTTGCAGGCCACATTCCTGCCCTGCAGATACACTGTGACCACACAGCTGGGTCAGAAGACAGGGTTAAAATTACTGTGGAACCACATAATTGCTGCACCATTAGTGGTTGGGGGGTAAGGGATGCATCCTAAAACAAATGATTCCACACAGATTAAAAACCAGTGTGTGCAGACAGACGCAAGATTGGTTGGTGAGCTATAGTCTGGGGACCAACTCTTTAAAATTTCAAGGATAATATTTGAACATTTAGTTATCTTCTTGAATTAAGATTTCCTCAAAAGAAAATTGATGTATTTTCAAATTCCCTTTGGACCTACTTATATCAATGTATAGGCATAGTACATTTGCTTATGAGTTGACAGGCATCTGTGTTATTTTCACTTTTGGTTATTAGAAGTAATGGGAAAAAAGTACTTAAAAAGTCGAATCCTGGAAAAGCTTGTCCCTCTTCTATCACTTGATCCCTTCAAGTTTTCCCTCCTAAAGAGGAAACTACTGTTGAATCTATATAGCATATTCTACTTACATACAAGCATTTATACAAATAGTAACAAAGTATTCTGAACCTTGCTTTATTAAATATCTGGAAGGTTGTTTCAGATTCACTGGCTTCACATCCTTAACTTACTTAACCTGTCCCCTACTAATGGATGTTTAGGTTGTTTGCTATTTTTTACCACTGTATGTAATACCACAATGAATATTTGTACATGTGTGCACACGTGCCAGTAAAGTGCAATGGATTCATGTGAGCACAAAAGGTAAATCAAAGGGGAGTTGACCATAGCCAATTTGTTTATGAAGATCTTAGTGCAAGAAGGTAAAGTACTATGTAAGTGAGTCAAATCCTGCTGTCTGTTGAATAAGAAGGTGTATCCTTAGAAAATGAGTGATTCACCACACAATCATTTTTGCTAATATCTTTGAAATATCACATAAGATAAAATTCACCCACTTGGAGTGTACAACTCAGCAGTTTCTAGTACATTCACAGAGCTGTGCAACAATTAACACAAAGTTTAGGACTTTGCTATCACTCTGAAAAGAATTCCCTGAACCTAACTGGCACTCAGTCCTGATTCCTACCCTAACCTGTCCCTAGCCCTAAGCAATCACTCATCCACTTTCTGTCTTCATGGATTTGCAGGCTACAATATGTGGTCGTTTTATGCTTAGCTTTCACTTAGCCTAATGTTTTCAACATTCATCCATGTGTAGGATGTAGCAGTACTTCATTTTTATTGCAGAATAATATTCCATTATATGGATACACGATAGTTTGTTTAGCTACTCATCAATTTATAGACAATTGAAGTGTTTGGGTTTTTTTTTCTGGATAATATGACTAACTCTCCTATGAGAGAATTAGTACAAGTTTTGGTATAGACATATGTTTTCACTACTCTTAAAAACGTACCTTTGAGTGAGTAAAGGAAAGAGTGAACAAACAGAAACTTACATAAGTTACCCAAAGAGAAAGCAAAATGTTGGCATCTAACAGAATAACAAAAAGGCCTTAATAATACTCTGATACCAGAATACACATTCATCTCTTTAAAACATTCCAAAATATGTCATGAATTTAAAAGTGAATATAAAGATTAAATAAACGCTCATAGGTATAAGGTGGAAGCAAATCCAGAAGTGTCACTGCCCACAAGGAGAGGAAGAAAAGTGTTGATCCTTCCCAGTTCTCATCCTCTGAAGAATCTTCCATCTCTCCCATGTTCTGAGTGCCTTTCAATTAAGTACACTTGTTCTGGGCTTGTACTATGTTGTCATGCACCACGACAGACCAAAAGACAGAAGACTAATAAAATCCCTGCATTCCCAGTTCTGCAAAAAACTCACATTTTGTTAAGCATGACATTTTTGGATCATAGTTTATGAAAATTTTAAGGGTGTAAATGCAGGATTAGCACTTACCAAAAATAGTTCAGACTTTATGAGTCATATATTTCCCCTATTGGAAGTTGTGTATAATTTACAATCCATTTTTGTTTTGCTTTGTTTTGTTTTATTTTGGGCAGTATGGAGTTTGAACTAAGGGCCTCACACTTACTAAAGTGGTGCTTTACTACTTGAGCCATGCCCTAAATCATTTTTAGTTTTTAGTTATTTTATATTTAGCTATTTTTCAGATAGAGTCTCACACTATTTGTCCAGAGCTAGCCTTAAACTATGATCCTACTACTTATACTTCCTAGGATTACAACAGATGCATACCACCATGCCCAGGTTGCTGAGATAAGGTTTCACTAACTTTTTGCCCAGGCTGGCCTCGAAAAGAGATCCTCCAAATTGCCACCTCCCAAATAGCTGGGGTTACAGGCATGCACCAACACATCTGCAAAAATCATTCTTAGCTCAAAGGTTTGACCTCATTTAAGCTAAAAGCAAAGAGAAAAATGATAGATTCACTATCTTACCAAGTAAACATGGTGAATGTAATTTAAAATTCATTACTCATGATGACCTCAATCCTGTCTTACATACTAATTATTTTTTATGTTCATGACTCTGTTTATACCAATGTTATTTCTCCCACAGATCTCCTGCTAACTAATAAAACAAACTTCTTCTGCCCCTCCAGTTCCCCATAGAAACTAAAAAGCACATGGTCACTTCATGAGTATTTTAAAAATTTAACATAATTTCATGATTAAAAAAAAAAGACTAACAAAGTAAGTATAGAAAAATGTACCCCTTGGATGGAGACACAGGGATTACAAGAAGCAGAAGAATGTACCTCAATACAATAAAGGATAAATAAGAGAAACTCACAATTAAAATCGTAGTCAGTGGTAAAAAATTGAAACCCTTGCCTGCAAGATCCAGACCAACACACACATGTGCAATTTTGCTGCTGCTATTCAATACATTATTGAGCAATATGGAGAGAAATAAATAGCTTCTGCATAACAAAGGAATAGCTAACAGGGTGAAGAGAACATGCAACTGAAAGAAAATATTTGCAATGATACATCTGATAAGAGGTTAATATCCAAAATATATTAGGAACTAGACAACCCTACAGAAAATGATAATAATACAATTAAAAATGGGCCGTGGACCTGAATGGACAGTTCTCAAAAAGATATACAAATATGAAAGAATGTTCAACATCACGAATCCTTACAGAAAAGCAAATTAAAATCACAATGACATATCACCTTATACCTTTGAGAAGGGCTATTATCAAAAAGACAAAAGATGACAGGCACTAACAAAGATAAAGAGAAAAAGGACTGTATGTTCACTGAAGGTAACAATGTAACTAAGTACAGTCAAACTGTATGGAGATTCTTTAAAGGACCAAAAATAGAGCTAGCAATTCCACTTCTAAGTATCTACCCAAAAGATGTGAAATCAGTATGTGGAAGAGACACCTGCACTCCCACGTTCATTGCAGCACTGCTCATAATATTTGGTTACAGAATCGACCTAAGTGCCCAACAACAGGTGCACAGTTGGAGAAAATGTGGGACACTACTCAGCTAAGAAAAGAAACTGTGTCATTTGCAACAGCAGGGATGGATTTAAAGAACATTATGCCAAGTGAAATAAGTTAGGCACAATACATGTCCTCACTTCCATGTAGAATCTAAAACAACTAAACTCAAAGAAACAAAGAGTAGAATGGTGGTTACTAGGGATTAGGGGAGGAAGGAAAATAGGTAAATGATGATCAAAGCCATCAACACCTGAATTAGACAGGGGAATACATTGTTGTTGTTGTCCATGTTGTTTTACTTTGAGATATACTGTACAATGTAGTAAGTATAGTAAATAATGTGTCATCCAGTTCAAAATCACTGAGTAAACATCGTATGTTCTCACAACAAAAGTTTGGAATAATGGACGTGTTAATTAGTTTGATTTAATTATTTTATACTCTATTCATAAATTATATCATTGCTTTGTACCCCATAAATATATACAACTATTATTTGTCATTTTACAATTTAAAATTTTTTTTACAAAAGGAACTACATTCCACAAAGCTAGATGAAATCTTGTTGAATATTGGGAGCTAGATAGCCCAAATAGCTCTCCCACTAGTAACCTCTCTGTATTAGTGACAATGATCTATAAGCTATATCGTAGTGAGAAATAAAGCCCCAAATCTCAGGGGCTTACTGGCAACAAGGGTCTTTGTCTTGCTCAAATTACTTATCCAGTATGGGTCAGTTATGGTGAGGAGGTGGGCTGGGGTCCACATAGTCATTCATGGACCCACTCTAATGGAGACTTCAGCATCTGGAACTCAAAGTCCAAGCAGGAAGGAAAGGAAAGGCAGACACAAAGTAACATACTAGCTCTTCAATGTGTTGACCACAAAATGATATCCATCACTTCCACTTACATTTCATTGGCTAGAACTAATCACCTGATTCCCACCTAGCTGGAAGAAAGCAGAGGTAAGCTAAGAGTTGAATAGAAAAAGCTGAAGCAGATACAGGCTGCACCTGCATCAAGGCTGAGTGCTCGTCACCAACTTCAGAGTTACATATTGTACGGCATAATGGCTAAGGTAGGTACTCCACTTGGGCATACACAAATCCACATCCACCATCCTGAGACTCTCCAGGTTAGTAAGGCCAGGTCATAGACTTCAGTGCAGCAGAAATTAACAGGGTCACTTATTCAGTCATACTTCAACCACATTATAGGGTTTCCTTGTAAGCAATTCTAAGATTAATCAAGATTTAAGCTTATCCAAAGCAATTTAACCCTCACTCAATACTATCAATAACAAGTAGGCAGTGAAACACCTATCTGAGAACATGATGAGGAAATGGTAACTAATCATTTGGACAAAAACACCCTAAACATCCTCTGTAAGGACTCCGTGTCTCTCCTAGATACCCTACACTTCCTTAGAGGACATGTCACATAAAATCTCATACTTCTGTGTATACTCAATGCCATGGTCTGTACTTTGTACCTTGTAAGGTGCTCAATAAAGATTTCTTTCTTTGAGGGAAACAATGAAGGAACCAAATCAATGAAATTACAATGGAGCCGAGTCCTGTTATAGTTTCTTTCATGGCAACATTCTAAGGCTAAAAAGCTGGGACAGAGAAAGCTGCATGTTTCCCAGAAGAATTGGAGAGGTATGTGGAGTGGGGAGCCAAGTTGGGCTTTGGCTCACAATGCCCCAAGGACACTGACAAATAGCCCAATAATAACCCATCTGAGTCTCAGAAGTCACTCCTTAGAGCTGCCCTATAAAAGCCAAAGGGAATTATTCATTAGCAAGTGTGAATAATACTAGATACCACCAGCAGATTGTGTTTGGCTTTGCTGAATTATTCATTAGCATTCGTGAGAAATGTACAATCCAAAGGGTGTTAAAACAATCCAGATTGTTTGGCAATGTTTGTTTTCCTTTAAAAAGATTGAAATAAAAAAATCACCTCTAAGCTACAGTTCTTATATTTAAAATCAGTTATAAATCTGGTTAAACAAGTAGGTGAAGAGAAGAAAGTGAAATAATAAAGGAGTATCAGGGATCTTATTTAATATTCATCTTTTAATGGCAGGCAGCAGCCTGAACCAATGTTTGTTTACCTGTCCACATCTTGCCTTTTTTTAGATGCTACATGGTCAAAGACAGTTAGGAGCTCCACAATGAGATTCATATGTGAGGGTGGAAAAATGCCTTTCAGTTCTGTCACTGAGCAGATGCAAATTTAATTACCAAGCATTAAGCTTTCCATCTTGTCTAGGTGTCCTTGGAAAGCAACTGTAAACAAGAAGCATTCGGCAATCAGGTGTCAGAGGCTCATTTGATCTGCTGCAAAATATGTCACAAATTACTGGCAGGAAGTGAGTGGGGAAGAGGAACAAAGAAGCAGAAGTGACAGTGTTGGAGGCAGATACTGTGGGTGTGCCTGTTAGTGCTGGGAAAGCTCCCACTGCCAACTCAGCTCCCACTTCCCAGAGAGAGTGCTCCCTGCCTGACAAGGCTCTCTCATCTCAAATTTGTTATACATCGTCCTATGGTCTGCAAAACACCACAACTGGGAGTCAACTGGAGAGATACTAAGTGCAATTAAGTTATCTGTGACTAAAGAAAACCTTGCATGAGCTGATAGATTTTTTTTAAATGATTGGAGAAATCCAGAAATTAATGTAGAATCTAAATTCAGGTAAAAAGAACTTACCAGTCAGCAGTCTCAAAGAAACTCTAGGCCTAGTTGTCTTTCTGCCTTTCTAGTGTGCCTCTAATTGAATAAGAAGAATGTTCCATTCTATGAAGCTCCAGGTCTGAATCCAAGCTGTCAAATACCCTGCAGTTTTTATGATAATGGGTGCTGCATTTATAGGCAAGTGAAAGGAAGTGATCCCTGAGTGTACACAATTTGTAATTCTGCAGAGCCCATAGCCTTCCTGAAGGGAGCCCACATCTAGCGCGACTGCTTACTTCTTCAAGACAACTGCAGAACACAAATGTCTATCTGTACCCAACTAAGTCATGGTTCCAGAGCACTTTCTGTCAAATTATTTATTTCATAGGAATTTTTTACATCAACTGACCTTAATCAAACTCTCCCCATCACTACAACAAATTCCAAATGGAGGGGATGGGAAGGGATCTGAAAACAACCATACTCTTACAAAACATGGAGCAAATTAATCAATCTCTCTTTCAATTTTCTCATGTCTAAACTCAAGGAAAAACTGGTAAGTGTTCATGGTCCTATGAGGACTATGAGAGATAATGCGTGCAAGTTATCACCAATATTATTGTATTAAAGAACAGAAAAATTAATATAGGTAAATGCAATCATTATTTGCCTAGTAACACAAGTATTCTCATGATAATAAAGTATATCAAAAATTGTGCCTCTGATTCTCTGCAAACGTTACAATTATTCTATTATCTAGCATATCTACATGAGCACAAAAGTCCCCTTCTTCCACTTCCTCACTTTTATAAATTAAAAAAAAAAAAAAGTCAAAGACTCATCTAAGGTTCCCAAGAATTGATCTACTATCTAAACACCACTCTGTGGGCAGAGGAGGACTAGAGCAGAGAGTTAGGATGGAAAAGGCAACTGGAATCCTCAGAGTATAGGTCCCATGCATTTTTAGATGTTCTTATCTAATTTTCCTCATATCAATTTTAGGTTCCTTTCAGAGAGTGCCACAGGAAAAAGGATAGAACCAAATGGAGACACCTAGTGGCCAATTCACAGCACAGTTTGGTAGCAAATGATAGTTTATAAACAAGGAAATGTGTTGTCTATTTGTAGAAAAACATAAGCATAAAAGAAATAATAGCAAATTAAGTATTAAATAAATGTGTATTTTGGCTCCAATTTCAGCCTAACTAAAACTCACTGCTTCTCTAGACTTGGAGGGAATCCAGTAGTGGAAAGAAGACAAGCTTCTAGAAGCATATGCTCTGATGTTCAAATTCAAGTTCTGACTACTACTTGTTGATCCAGCAATACACCTGAACATTTCCACATCCTTGGCATGTAGAAAATTATATTCCAAGAAGCTGCCAGGGCTAGAAATGAGGCACACAGAGGCTCCAACTGTCCCAGCGCCCACCTGTCCACCCCAAGATCTCCAAGACCAATTCCCTAATCCAGGCACATTCATAGAAAGTGCTCCTTAAACAACCCACCTTTACTCTTCTTCCTGACTCTCCTCATCTGAAAAATGAGGTAAACAGTATCTACTAGCAGGTTTATTATGAGGATAAAATCAGTTAATATATATAGATAAAATACCTGGTACATGCTAAGTACTCACAAATGTTTGTCTCTTCCTATACTACCTTCAGCATCAATATATAGGGATCCTATTCTAACAAACTAATTTTCAAAACAACACTATGTGATTTATAAGAAATAACAATAACCATAGCTAATGCTTAACTGCATGCCTATAGTCTGCATGTCTATGTCTGGTCTATAGTAGACCAGACAAGCACTGGATTACCTCACAGAATCCTCAGAAGAGAAGTTATATATACCTTCTGCCAATAAGCATGGCAGAACAGGACACTAAAGAGCCTGGCTCCTCAATTATCTTCTTCGGCAGCGTGACCATGACCTATCTCATAATCTTGTTTATGTGAGAAAAACAAATTTTATTTCATCAAACAATTCAATCAACTCTAACTCACAGAGTAAGTGTTACCATTATCACAATTATTATTACCATTCCAGGGTAACACCCAATGGTTTTATAAAAGAAAAAGAACATGTTTCTCAGACTTTAATTCAATGGTATAAACCAAAGAAGCTATTTATAAACAATATTCAGTAAAAAGGGTATATTTAAAAGTATATGGATAATCCCATTGTTTAAAAATATACACATGCACTCACAAACATATACAAAAAAAGATCTTGATAGTCAAAGATGATCACATCTGAATAAACTTTTTCAAGAAAAGTCCAGACAGTGAATGCTTCATAATTTGGAGATCTGTTGCCCTAACTACTCAATTCCGCCATTAAAATGGCATGGGCCAGGCATGGTGGTTCACACTTGTAATCCTAGCAATGTGGGAAGTAGAGAACAAGAAAACTAGGGTTTCACGCACAGGAAATCAATGTGAGTCAATGCCCTGTACAGCTATCCTTATCTCAACCAGCAAAAACCCTTGTTCCTTCCTATTATTGCTTATACTCTCTCTACAACAAAATTAGAAATAAGGGCAAAATAGTTTCTGCTGGGTATTGGGGGGGGAGAGGGAGGGGGGGAGTGGGTGGTAAGGGAGGGGGTGGGGGCAGGGGGGAAAAAGAAATAAAAAAAAACTGGGGATTGAGGCCAGTCTCGGCAAAAAGTTCATGAGACCCCATCGCAATTGATAAAAAGCTGGATGCAGTAGTGTGCACCTGTCATCACTGCTGTGCAGGAAATGAAAATAGAAGAAGCAAAGACCTTGCTGGCCTGGCATAAAAGTGAGACTCTAACCCCCACCAAAAGAGCAAAAAGAGTTGGGAGTCATAGCTCAAGTGGTTCAGTGCCTGCCTAGCAGGTGCCGAGGCCCTCAATGTAAACCCCATTATGGGACCAGACCAAAGCTTAGACACACTGAAACTAAAAGAGACTGTGAGAATCTACTATGCAATGTGCATGTTTTCCATCAAAAAATAAAACTATGACCATAAGTAGAAACGTCAAAAAGCCTGAAAATATTACATAAAGCACATTTTCATATTTTTACAAAATATTCTCTTTGCTTATCAGAAACATATAATGGAGATATAAATTACTATGAAATTCTAATTTGCAATTTTTTTCAAAACATACCTAAAATTCTTCAGTATTATAAAATAGATGTAGTTAGTGACATCCAGTCACTATGTCCAGCTCCTTAAGAAATATATATTATACACCTACCCAGGTAACTACACATGTAATATTCAGCTTTGTAGGCACAATGTCAAAAAGCCATTCTAGCTGTCAGCATTCTTGTAGAAAAACAACAAGACAGGGAAAACACAAGTTCTGGAGCTTCTTGTTAACATTTACTGTGTGATCCTGGGGTTAGCGATGGCACTGCTAAATATTCATGTCAGAATAACAAGGAAGACATAGCTTCTAATTTTTTTGAAAAGGCTCTGCCTAAGTCAGGAGAAAAGTCAACATGGTTATCTTAATTACGTCAAAGCAAGTGCTTCTCCGGCACCTCACGGTCTTTATGTTCCCATTCCCTCTATAAATCTGTGATGCCACTCTGGGAGGTAAAACTTCATTTTTTCTCTTGTAAGCCTTTTAAAAAGGGAGCATTTTTAAGTATACAATATTGTTAAAGATAATATACCTTTTAGAAGCACTAAAAAACAGGCATGATCACAGTAATCATTTCGTATTCTTCAAAATGATTAATTTCACAACTCAAGGATAAAAAGTAATACAGACAAAAAGATACAATCATCACTCATTAAAAAATTATGGGGGTGGGAAATATCTCCAACATGAAACATACTCTAAGTGTTTGACTCAAGAACTTTTCAATTACTTTTGATAATTTGTTTGAACTATCCATATCACTTTCTTTCCACTCACATACCTATAAGGCATCTCCCTGAATCTGTCAGTTGGAGCTTTGATCTAAAAAACACAGAGAGAATATCTCTTTGGCTAATTCACAGAATTATGAGAAATGAACAATAACAAGTATTGGCAAGGACATAGAGAAACTGGAACTCTCATACATGGCTAATAGGAATGTGATCATGATACAGTAACTTCAGTTTGGCAATTCCTCAAAAACTTAAACATAGAGTTATCACATGACCTCACAGTTCTACCCCTACGTATATGCTCAAGAGAAATAAAAACATATGTCCACACAAAAATTTATTTATGAATGTTTATAGAGCATTATTCTTAATAGCTAGAAAGTGGAAATAACCCAATTTCAGTCAACCAATGAATGATAAAATGTGGTATCTCTGTATAATGGAATGTTAATTCAGCCATAAAAAGAAATAAAGTACTTATACATTGTACAACAGAGACAAACCTTGAAAACATTATGCTAAGTGAACAAGGTCAGTGATAAGCATCAATTATAAGAAATGTCCAAAATAGGTATACCTATAACATGGAGAGTAAATTAAAACTCAGCTAAGGGTAAGGGAGGTGGTGGATGGGAGGGAATGGACAGTGACAATCAACAGGCCCAGTGCTTCTTTTAGAAGGGTTAAAAATATTTTAAAATTAGATTTTAACAGTGATGGTTGTACAATCTGTGGATATTCCATATAAAATAATGCACTGTTTAGTTTAAATGGATAAGCTATATGATTTGTAAACTGTATCTCAATAAAGCTGTTAAGAAGGGATGGCTCTAATTGAGGAGGTGGGGAGAAGGGTGGAGGGTTGTTATTTTCCATCATAATTTTTCTGTACAATGTGATTATTTTTAATATGTGAATGTTATTGGTATGAGGAAAAAATTAATTATTAGACACACAAAGCAATATAGATATAGAATACACATTCTTTCCTCATGAAGTTAATCTAAGAACCAATAACTATGTTTCCCTAGAAAGCACCATACAGGCAAAATAAATGATGACTCATATTGCTGATGGGTGACAAGGAGCACCCATCCCACAAAAAATATGTTTGTGTGCATATAAAGAGATATATGTTTATACATGACTCTCCCTCTCAAAGAAAAATAAATAAAATATGTCCTCCATGCAAAATTAAAAATACATTCTGAGGACATCAATCAACACTTCTATAAATATTATGCCAAGCCTTCTCTTGGCAAAAGCCACATACTGTACTCTGCAGAAACAGGCGCAGGCAGGGTTCTTGCCTCCCAGGGATGCACCATTAAAGAGATACCAAGTGTACCAATGCAACAGTCAAGCATCTGAATAAATGGGCACAATAAATGAGAAGGATTTGCAGAGGCAAAAAAAAAAACAAAAGAAAAGAAGAAGAAAGAACAAAAAAGAAAAACTTTAGAGTCAAATCTTTTTTTTTTTCTGGTGCTGGGATCGAACCCAGAGCCTCATGCATGCTAGGCAAGGGCTGTACCACTGAGCTACATCCCAGCTAGAGTCAAATCTTAAGACACTGGAACTACAGGAAGGGAACTTAGGGAATGCGTTTTGAAGGAAAGTTAAAGGGGTATCCCAGCAAAATAAATAGCACAATAAACTGATGCCACAGGAAGGGAGGAGTTATGGAGGGCCAGAACTGAAAGAAGAGGCTAGTTAAGTTAGTGCTCTGGAAACCTGTGCCCCTGAACTTTATCCCACAGACAACAGAGACACATTTAATTAAGACCCACACTGAACTGAAGTCAAACCAGAATCAAATAAGAAAAGCCACTTAGTCAGTAAAATGAAAGATGAAGTGGCAAAAAAAAGATGTTGGGGAGAAGAGAAAAAGAGGTAAGAATTCTAGGTAGAAGACTTGCAATTTTACTAGTAGGAGGTCTTCTGAGATGACCTAACCTAAAGCAAAGGCAGTAGGAATGAGCAGGAAGAGTCCAATTTTGGAGCCACTGACAGACTGAGAGACTTGGTGACTGGCTACATTACCTACTCTATCCCATAGTAACAGAGACCTTACCCATTGATCATTCTAGAATAATAGATAAAAATCCTAATTCCAGTCACACACTGCATATGACAGAAACCACCATCTGCCCACTCAACAGCTACTCTCTCCTTCTCTGCAAAGGGCAGCAATGAGCCAGTTTCAAGGAATGGACCATGAGCTCTTTAAGTCAGGCATAAAAAAATCTCACTCCCTTATGCCAGAAACTTCTTTTCCCAGTCTCCCCTGCAACTAAGAATGGCCCACTAATGCTGATCTGGCCAATGAGACATAATGAGGAGTCTGATAGGAGGCATGTGGGAAAGAGCTTCTTCCTACTATAAACACTCGTTTATCTTCCTATCCTTTTTGCCCTGCCTTGAACACAGGTTCAGGAGGACATGATCCTCAGCACTTGTGCAGCGGTCTTGTCATCAATCGGTTATAAGTCAAAGGATCAGGAAGCCCACCTGCTAGAGTTGGGCTAAAGGTACCAGCAGCATTCAGTTATATCGTGAAGCCTCTACTCCATGTTTACTTCCTACTTCCGGACTGCTTATGGTATGGGAAGAGCCATGGCTTGCTGTTTAACCACTGGTAAGTGGGGATTCTGTTACTTGCAGCCCACATATTTTTCAAACTTATATACTGAGGAAAGGCACAAAACACTTTAATGCATGTTTACTTTAATGAGACACTGGCCTCCCAACCTGAGCAATCAAGTGAATACTATGCTTTTTAAAACCCTTTCATAGAGTCACTTATGAAACATTAAAAAGTTCCCTACAAGGAAAAGAAAAAAAGAATTCTCTACTTATCTGAGACTATTCGTCTAGAATTGTGCACAGTTTCTAAAATAGCACTAAGGATCTAAATAACTTCCTTTAAAAACAAAAAGAAGAAAATAGGGTCAGGCACACTGGCTCATACCTGTAATCCCAGCTAATCAGGAGGCAGAGATTGAGAGAATCATGGTTTGAGGACAGCCTGGGTAAAAAAGTTAGCAAGACCGCATCTCAACCAATAAGCCAAGTGTGGTAGCTTTTAAGTCTACAATCACAGCTATATAGGAGGCATAATAGAAGGATTGCAGTCCAAGGCCATCACTTGCAAAAATGTGAGACCCTGTCCAAAAATAAATGAAGCAAAAAGTCGCAAGTAGTAGAGCGCCTGCCTAGCAAGCTTGAGACACTGAGTTAAAACTCCAGTACCAGAGGGAGAAAGAGAGAAAGAATGAATCTCTTACTTGTAAAAAATCTAAATAAAAGGAAAGAACTCCAGAATCTGAACATGTGGTGTTATCTAGCTTTCATGCCTCTTCTAAATTATATTAAATGCAAAATTTCATGACTTAATGAGAAAGAAAAGGTCTAACAAAGAACTTCATTGTTGAGTTTACCTGCAGAATACCACTAAACCAAGAAATGCCTTTTCTTAGAATTCTTCCATTCTGTACCTTTTTTTATTTTCATTGATGCATAATGAAATTTCATTGATGCATACATATTTATGAGAAACAGTACAATGTTCTCATTCATGTATATGGTGGGTAGTGATCAATTCAGGGTGGCGTGGTATCTCACTTTGGTTTTGTGTTCCCCTAATGATTAATGGTACTGAGCATTCTTCCTTTTATCTGTTGGCCAGGTGTATGACTTCTTTTGAGAAATGTCTATTCAGATCTTTTCTTATTTTCTTAAATGGATTATTAGATTTTTACTATAGTGTTGACTTCCTTATACATTCTGGACATTAAACCCTGCCAGATGTATCATTTTCAAATATTTCTCCCATCCTGAAGGGTTGCCTCTTTGCTCTGTTGATTGTCTCCTTTGCTGTACAGAACCTTTTGAAGTCTGCTATTGAAGAGATATTCAAAAAGATTATTGCCAGGGCTAATTTTCTGAAATGCAGTTTCCCCATGTTTCTAGTTTCCAGTCTTCATTTAAGTCTTTAAGCCACTTTGGCCTGATAATTGTAACTGGTGAGAGATAGAAGTTTAGTTTCATTCTTTCGCATATGAATATCTGGTTCTCCCAGCACCATTTATTGCCCTTTCCATCGTGTCGAAAACTAGTTGGCTATAAGTGTGTGAAGTTACTTCTGGGCTTTTCTGTCCTGTTCCATTCGTCTCCATAACTGTTTTACATCACTGTCGTGCTATTTTATTATTAGAGCTTTGTACTATGTTTTGAGATCTAGTTATGCAATGCTTCCACTTTTGTTCTTTTGGTTCATGATTGCTTTGACTGCTTGAGTCTTTCATGGCTTCATATGAATTTCAAGAGACTTTTTCCTAATTATATGAAGAATGATGTTGTATTTTGATCGAGAATGCACTGAATCTGTAGGTCACTTTGGTAGTACAGACACTGTAAAATATTAATTCTTCCAATCCATGAACACAGTATATCTTTCCATTTGTTTTATCTTCAATTTCTTTCATCAATGTTTTGAACTTTTCATTGTAGAGCTCTTTCACCACTTTAGTTAAATTTATTCCTAGATATTTCTTTGTAGCTATTGTAAATGGGATTGTTCTCTTGATTTCTTTTACAGATAGCTTGTTATTAGCATTTAGAAATGCTACTATGCTACTATTTTGTACACTTTTTGTATTTTGGTTTTTGTGCTGGGGCTTGAATTCAGAGCCTACACCTTGAGTCACTCCCCTAGCCCTTTTGTGTTAGGTATTTTTGAGATAGGGTCTTGCGAACTATTTGCCCTGGCTGGCTTTGAAATGCTATCCTACTGAGCTCTGCCTCCTGAGTAGGTA
This sequence comes from Castor canadensis, assembly GCF_047511655.1. Classification (NCBI taxonomy): domain Eukaryota; kingdom Metazoa; phylum Chordata; class Mammalia; order Rodentia; family Castoridae; genus Castor; species Castor canadensis. The sequence goes on from NC_133400.1 coordinate 31,662,393, forward strand.
GGATTACAGGTATGTGCCACTGGCACCCAGCTCGTACACTTTTTAAACATGTTTTTTCACAGAAAAGAAAAAATTTTTTTAAATGTTTTTTCATGAGTTGAGTCAAATGAGGGAATTAATTTTTTTAAAAAAAAACTTTGATCTATAGAATTTGTGTGCTAATTTGCATGCACAAGTTGTAGAACTGTGTGCTTTAGTACTGTTTTTGTTTTGTTGTTTTTATTGGGTTCTTACCTTTTTTTCAAATCAGTACACTATTAATATAAAACTCTCTTTTGTGTGTGGTGGTACTGGGATTTGAACTCAGGGCTTTGTGCTTGCTAGGCAGGTACCTGTCATGTGACCCATACCCATTTTGGTTTTAGTTATTTTTCAAATAGAGCTCCAAGCCAGCCAGGACCACAAACCTCTATTTATGCTTCTCACACAACTCAAATGACAGGCACGTACCACCACACCCAACTTTTATTACCTGAGAAGAGGGTCTCAAACCTGATCCCAAATCTTCACATCCAAAGTATCCAGGATTACAGGTGTGAGCCACCGCACCCAGCTGTAAAACTTTTTATTCTGGCTAAAATAAGTCATATTTTAAAACTTAAAAGTTCAGGAGGAAATCCTTATATAATTTTCTTTATAACTCAAAAAAGTTGCCATAGCAAGCATGAGAAATTTAAACCTTTTTCTGAGATACCTAGTTATAATGAGTACAACTTTTTTTATCTCTATGTAATTCATATTTCTAGACAACAGATCAAAGCACACAATTACTGTATGATAACCACAACTTTTTCCATGAGTTCTCAGACTTTGGTCTCAAAGCCAAGTAAGTAAAGGAGAAAATCCTCTTTCACTGGGGATTGGGTAATTATCTTTTTCATTTTTCATGGTAGCATCTCCTCAGAGACTATAGACTGTACCAGTAGCCCTGTATTTAGTTCACCTTTAGAAAAGTCAGCCAAGCCATATCAGAGATCTTGGGGCTAAACAAACACAGGATAAATAAAAAGCAGACTCAAGGTGGGGCTGCCCCTAGGATTTGAGGTCTTAGTGTTCTACCAATAGATGGTTGCAGGGCTAGGATTTATGTCCCTCCATACCTTCGATCTCTCATATGAAGTCAGCCTGCTTTTTTTCCTTACACATTCACTCCTTCCCCTGCTATAATGCTCCTTATTACCCTCTGCCCAAGATATTTCATCAGGAGCCAAAAATGTCAGACATTTCCACGGCAAAACAGAAATCTGCAGGGGTTTTTTGTTTTGTTTTGTTTTTTTCAATGCCTGTCGTTATTTCGAGAGGTGACAATGTCATCTGCCCCAGGCACCTCTCTCTCCATCCACGCCGGCAGGCCAGTCTCCTTTTATCAGAAAGGAGAGTGGGTCATCACATTTTAGTACATGTTGACACCACTGCCAATAAAAGCAAGATAAGAAGTGGCTGCCCTAAAGGTGCCTTAACCTCTACTTTGCCTGAAAGACACTTCACAGTTCCTATAATGGAGCTGGAACTAGAGAGTGATCTGATAGCACAGTGAGCTACTCACACAGATCTCAACTAGGTCACAGAATATCTGTAAAGCAAGTAAGGAACCTAATTCAGATTATTCCTCTCTCATTTGGGTTAGCAACATGGCTCCTTTAAAAGAAAGCAACAATGAACTAGGACATTGATCTCTCAAGCAGCAGAGGCATGAGCAAAATGATTCCATTCTGAATCATGTGGTTGAAACTAACAGTAGTAAACTTAGAGACCTACTGGTCAATGGCTTTCAACTGTTCAATCCTGGAATTATTAATGTGAAATAAATCTTACCCAAAGGTATAAACAGATGCTGAGCTATTCTGAGGATTCCACCTCCAGCAGCAAAGCCCTAAGGGTACCAAGGACACAATGTGAAAATCTCTGAACCACAGCCTAGGCATCATTTGGGAAGTTCAAAGCTTGAGGTTTTGTTGTTCATTCATTCCACCTCTTTATCCTCCTTCTTCTTTAAATCCATACTGAACTCTCTTCTAGGTCACCTCTCATATTTAAAATTCCCACTTAAACCCCAGTTCACACATAGGTAATCTAAGAAACATGTTATAAAGGAAGATCCCCTCTACAGCCTATCTTTTTTTTTTTATTATTCATATGTGCATACAAGGCTTGGGTCATTTCTCCCCTCTGCCCCCACCCCCTCCCTTACCACCAACTCCGCCCCCTCCATCTCCCCTCCACCCCCTCAATACCCAGCAGAAACTATTTTGCCCTTATTTCTAATTTTGTTGAAGAGAGAGTATAAGCAATAATAGGAAGGAACAAGGGTTTTTGCTGGTTGAGATAAGGATAGCTATACAGGGAGTTGACTCACATTAATTTCCTGTGCATGTGTGTTACCTTCTAGGTTAATTCTTTTTGATCTAACCTTTTCTCTAGTTCCTGGTCCCCTTTTCCTATTGGCCTCTGTTGCTTTTAAGATATCTGCTTTAGTTTCTCTGCGTTCAGAGCAACAAATGCTAGCTACTTTTTTAGGTGTCTTACCTATCCTCACCCCTCCCTTGTGTGCTCTCACTTTTATCATGTGCTCAAAGTCCAATCCCATTGTTGTGTTTGCCCTTGATCTAATGTCCACATATGAGGGAGAACATACGATTTTTGGTCTTTTGGGCCAGGATAACCTCACTCAGAATGATGTTCTCGTGTTCCATCCATTTACCAGTGAATGATAACATTTCGTTCTTCTTCATGGCTGCATAAAATTTCATTGTGTATAGATACCACATTTTCTTAATCCATTCGTCAGTGGTGGGGCATCTTGGCTGTTTCCATAACTTGGCTATTGTGAATAGTGCCTCAATAAACATGCGTGTGCAGATGCCTCTGGAGTAACCTGTGTCACAGTCTTTTGGGTATATCCCCAAGAGTGGTATTGCTGGATCAAAAGGTAGATCAATGTTTAGCTTTTTAAGTAGCCTCCAAATTTTTTTCCAGAGTGGTTGTACTAGTTTACATTCCCACCAACAGTGTAAGAGGGTTCCTTTTTCCCCGCATCCTCACCAACACCTGTTGTTCGTGGTGTTGCTCATGATGGCTATTCTAACAGGGGTGAGGTGGAATCTTAGTGTGGTTTTAATTTGCATTTCCTTTATTGCTAGAGATGGTGAGCATTTTTTCATGTGTTTTTGGCCATTGGAATTTCTTCTTTTGAGAAAGTTCTGTTTAGTTCACTTGCCCATTTCTTTATTGGCTCATTAGTTTTGGGAGAATTTAGTTTTTTAAGTTCCCTGTATATTCTGGTTATCAGTCCTTTGTCTGATGTGTAGCTGGCAAATATTTTCTCCCACTCTGTGGGTGTTTTCTTCAGTTAGAGACCATTTCTTTTGATGAACACAAGCTTTTTAGTTTTATGAGGTCCCATTTATCTATGCTATCTCTTAGTTGCTGTGCTGCTGGGGTTTCATTGAGAAAGTTCTTACCTATACCTACTCACTCCAGAGTAGTTCCTACTCTTTCCTGTATCTACTTTAGAGTTTGGGGTCTGATATTAAGATCCTTGATCCATTTTGAGTTAATCTTGGTATAGGGTGATATACATGGATCTAGTTTCAGTTTTTTGCAGACTGCTGACCAGTTTTCCCAGCAGTTTTTGTTGAAGAGGCTGCTATTTCTCCATCGTATATTTTTAGCTCCTTTGTCAAAGACAAGTTGGTTATAGTTGTCTGGCTTCATATCTGGGTCCTCTATTCTGTTCCACTGGTCCTCATGTCTGTTTTTGTGCCAGTACCATGCTGTTTTTATTGTTATTGCTTTGTAATACAGTTTGAAGTCAGGTATTGTGATACCTCCTGCATTGTTCTTTTGACTGAGTACTGCCTTGGCTATTCGTGGCCTCTTGTGTTTCCATATAAATTTCACAGTAGATTTTTCAATCTCTTTAATGAATGTCATTGGAATTTTGATGGGAATTGCATTAAACATGTAGATTACTTTTGGGAGTATAGACATTTTTACTATGTTGATTCTACCAATCCATGAGCATGGGAGATCTCTCCACTTTCTATAGTCTTCCTCAATCTTTCTTCAGAAGCTTATAGTTTTCCTTGTAGAGGTCATTCACATCTTTTGTTACGTTTATACCTAGGTATTTGATTTTTTTTGAGGCTATTGTAAATGGAATTGTTTTCATACATTCTTTTTCAGTTTGCTCATTCTCTACAGCCTATCTTGAAAAAGATTTATACACCTTTTCCAGAAGGTAATTTGGTAATATGCATTAAGAGCCTTAAAAAAAAAACTTCTATCTGTTCGCCCAATTGTTCTATTTCTAGGAATTTATTAATTTAAAAAACTACACATATGGATATTTAAATACACTGGCTCAACAGAGAAGTATTTGTACTCATTCTTAATGAGACAAGCTAATATGAAAGGGTCTAAATAAATTATTATATCCATAGCTACGTTGGTTTGGCATTAAAATACTTTGAATACTATTAAAATGCAGAAAATCATGTATACAAGATAATCTGAAAAATATGAAGACAAATGATTGGATAAATGACAAAATTAATTTACTGAATTTAAATACCAAATTTAAAACTTCTTCCTTTACAAAAGACAAGCTGTATATTGAACTATAAGAAAAAAAAGGCAACACAAAAGTTTATGTGGAAATCAGAGAACAGGAGGTCAGAAAAGGTCCTGTCTCATGGTTGGTACCAGTGGGAAGGAGGAGGATGTGGGGAAAGGGTGTAGGAGGGTAAATACAGTGAAAACACTGTACACACATGTATGTAAATGGAAAAATGATACCTGTTGAAACTATTCCAGAAATGGGAGGAGGGATAAAGAAGAAGGATGGGAGGGAGGGAATTCAATTATGATGTATCTGATATACTGCAAGAACTTTTGTAAATACCACCATGTACCTGTAGGACAACAATTTAAAAAAAAAACTAAAAGGGAAAAATTCAAAAATAAAATACAAAAAAAAAAAAGCTTATGTGGAACTAACTTTCTGACACTACATGTTGATACTAATGCAATGACTGGGAAGTTAACTTGTGCTAACATAATATTTCTATTTCCTAACGCTTTCATGCTTCACCATCACTCCTTTTATTGTGTTGGTAATTTGAGGTAGGCTGAAGAGATGAAGGAGTATTGTGACTAAGGAACTTTCAAAAGGCACAGTGTCCATTGAATTATACTAAAACTGCATGATAAATCTGGTCCAAAATTTCTGTAGATTATGTCATAACAGCTGGCAACTTATTGAGTACCTGCTTTGTGCCCAGCACTATGCAGATACTGAAAAGACAAGAGAAGAACAAAAGCAACTTCTTGTCTCCAAAGAGCTCAGGGACTAGATAACCAAATGGCCAAACAGACACAGTGAGGTAGGTTAGAGCTAAGAAAAGTGTAGCACACACTGACAATGGCAGAATTAGAGACGTCTCACATGAGGTGGCCTTTTGAGAAAATTGATGAACGAAATGTCATTTACTAGGTGTAGTGAGAAGCTAGAGAAGAGTCTAAGGAGAAAAATACAGAGGTATATGTGCATTCAGGGGAGCCCCATTCTCTTCCAGCAGGTGTAAGCTATAAAGTAATGGGAGTAAGTGGGAGAGAGAGCCACAGACAACAGATGACCCTGAAACAAAAGGAACTCCATATCATTGAAATTGCTAATGATTCTGATCAGAAGATTTTGGTCCCTGTGCTCTGACAAGGATGAATCCAAGCAGAATATGTGGCTGTAGTAGGGGAAATAACAGTTTTATTTTAGGAAAGGGGGAAGGGAATTACAGGTGGAGTCTCTGCCAGGTGAAATGGAGGCACCACATGCAGGAAAAACGGGGAGAATTTTATTTTAGGTTGTTTTTAAATCATCCTTAACTTGGAGATAGGGAAAAAACCCACCTCACTGGAGTCTCTAATGGCTTTTGGGCCAGGGGGAGTTTGGGGCAAACTAATGCATGTACCTATACTAATTCTCAGGTAGCCTAAGTCCAAGCAGGAGGAAACTTCCACTCTCTCTAACCTAACAAAGGATTTGCTATTGGAATGCAGCTCTTTGGGCTCAGAGGGAATGGGTGAGGCAGGAGTAGTTGAACCACTCTAAATCAGGCTGTACAGTTTTTTTTAAGTCCCAAACTTTCCCTAAAGTCTAGTCTGTCTCAATATGACAAGTCCAGGAGTTTAAATTTTAACATGTAGCCAATGTCAAAGCTCTGAGAAATGTTAGAGTGAAGTGACATAGTCACATTTCTGTTTTTACTATTTGTTGTGCTGATGATGGGACACAGGGCCTTACACTTGCTAGGCAAGTGCTCCACCACTGTTTCAGCCCCAGTCCCCACTTTTCTGTTTTAAAGATGGTAAAGATGGAATGGAAACCACAGCTGGGAGCATAGGGGAACAAAAAAGAGCCTGAAGGCAGCCTGGCATGAAGATGAATAGACATAAGGAGGAAAAACATCAGGACAAAGGCAACAGAAAAGTGTGGCCCTTTTATGCTCATCACCTGTCTTCCCAAGATTCTCTCTCTCTCTCAGGAAGTTCTCCCTGGAAAGACCCCTCATTGACAGCAATTCCCTGACCACCCAAATAGCTCTTTATTCTCTCACCCTGCTTAATTTTCTTCATAATATTTACGGCTACCAAAAACACATTTATTGCTTTGATTGTTATTTTTTGTGTCTCCCTCCACAAGATGAACTCCACAGAAGTAGGTGCTGCTAGGGTACCTCAGGGCTGTATTCCAGAACTTAGACCAGGGCCTGGCACAGAATAGGAGTTCAATAATATTGTTGAAGCAAAGACAAAAACCACTTGATCATCTCAATAGATGCAGAAAAAGCCTTTGATAAGATCCAACATCATTTCATGATAAAAGCTCTAAGAAAACTAGGAAAAGAAGGAAAGTTCCTCAACATTATAAAAGCTATATATGACAAACCTACAGCCAGCATTATACTGAATGGAGAAAAATTAAAACCATTCCCTCTAAAATCAGGAACCAGACAAGGATGCCCGCTGTCTCCACTCCTATTCAACATAGTACTGGAATTCCTAGCCAGAGCAATTAGGCAAGAAGAAGGAATAAAAGGAATACAAATAGGTAAAGAAACTGTCAAAATATCCCTATTTGCAGATGACATGATCCTATACCTTAAAGACCCAAAAAACTCTACTCAGAAGCTTCTAGACATCATCAATAGCTATAGCAAGGTAGCAGGATATAAAATCAACATAGAAAAATCATTAGCATGTCTATACACTAACAATGAGCAAACTGAAAAAGAATGTATGAAAACAATTCCATTTACAATAGCCTCAAAAAAAATCAAATACCTAGGTGTAAACCTAACAAAAGATGTGAAAGACCTCTACAAGGAAAACTATACACTTCTGAAGAAAGAGATTGAGGAAGACTATAGAAAGTGGAGAGATCTCCCATGCTCATGGATTGGTAGAATCAACATAGTAAAAATGTCAATACTCCCAAAAGTAATCTACATGTTTAATGCAATTCCCATCAAAATTCCAATGACATTCATTAAAGAGATTGAAAAGTCTACTGTTAAATTTATATGGAAACACAAGAGGCCACAAATAGCCAAGGCAATACTCAGTCAAAAGAACAATGCAGGAGGTATCACAATACCTGACTTCAAACTATATTACAAAGCAATAACAATAAAAACAGCATGGTACTGGCACAAAAACAGACATGAGGACCAGTGGAACAGAATAGAGGATCCAGATATGAAGCCACACAACTATAAGCAACTTATCTTTGACAAAGGAGTTAAAAATATACGATGGAGAAATAGCAGCCTCTTCAACAAAAACTGCTGGGAAAACTGGTCAGCAGTCTGCAAAAAACTGAAACTAGATCCATGTATATCACCCTATACCAAGATCAACTCAAAATGGATCAAGGATCTTAATATCAGACCCCCCAAACTCTTTTTTTTTTTTTTTGTTTCCTCCTGATCTTTTTTTTTTTTTTTCCTTTTTCTTTTATTATTCATATGTGCATACAAGGCTTGGTTCATTTCTCCCCCCTGCCCCCACCCCCTCCCTTACCACCCACTCCACCCCCTCCCGCTCCCCCCCCTCAATACCCAGCAGAAACTATTTTGCCCTTATTTCTAATTTTGTTGTAGAGAGAGTATAAGCAATAATAGGAAGGAACAAGGGGTTTTGCTGGTTGAGATAAGGATAGCTATACAGGGCATTGACTCACATTGATTTCCTGTGAGTGTGTGTTACCTTCTAGGTTAATTCTTTTTGATCTAACCTTTTCTCTAGTACCTGGTCCCCTTTTCCTATTGGCCTCAGTTGCTTTTAAGGTATCTGCTTTAGTTTCTCTGCATTAAGGGCAACAAATGCTAGCTAGTTTTTTAGGTGTCTTACCTATCCTCACAGACCCCAAACTCTTAAGTTGATACAAGAAAGAGTAGGAAATACTCTGGAGTTAGTAGGTATAGGTAAGAACTTTCTCAATGAAACCCCAGCAGCACAGCAACTAAGAGATAGCATAGATAAATGGGACCTCATAAAACTAAAAAGCTTCTGTTCATCAAAAGAAATGGTCTCTAAACTGAAGAAAACACCCACAGAGTGGGAGAAAATATTTGCCAACTATACATCAGACAAAGCACTGATAACCAGAATATACAGGGAACTTAAAAAACTAAATTCTCCCAAAACTAATGAACCAATAAAGAAATGGGCACGTGAACTAAACAGAACTTCCTCAAAAGAAGAAATTCCAATGGCCAGAAAACACATAAAAAAATGCTCACCATTTCTAGCAATAAAGGAAATGCAAATTAAAACCACACTAAGATTCCACCTCACCCCTGTTAGAATAGCCATCATCAGCAACACCACCAACAACAGGTGTTGGCGAGGATGCGGGTAAAAAGGAACCCTCTTACACTGTTGGTGGGAATGTAGACTAGTACAACCACTCTGGAAAAAAATTTGGAGGCTACTTAAAAAGATGGACATCGATCTACCATTTGATCCAGCAATACCACTCTTGGGGATATACCCAAAAGACTGTTACTCCAGAGGCACCTGCACATCCATGTTTATTGTGGCACTATTCACAATAGCTAAGTCATGGAAACAGCCAAGATGCCCCAGCACTGACGAATGAATTAAGAAAATGTGGTATCTGTACACAATGGAATTTTATGCAGCCATGAAGAAAAACGAAATGTTATCATTCACTGGTAAATGGATGGAATTGGAGAACATCATTCTGAGTGAGGTTAGCCTGCCCCAAAAGACCAAAAATCGTATGTTCTCCCTCATATGTGGACATTAGATCAAGGGCAAACACAACAAGGGGATTGGACTTTGAGCACATGATAAAAGCGAGAGCACACAAGGGAGGGGTGAGGATAGGGAAGACACCTAAAAAACTAGCTAGCATTTGTTGCCCTTAACGCAGAGAAACTAAAGCAGATACCTTAAAGCAACTGAGGCCAATAGGAAAAGGGGAACAGGTACTAGAGAAAAGGTTAGATCAAAAAGAATTAACCTAGAAGGTAACACCCACGCACAGGAAATCAATGTGAGTCAATGCCCTGTATAGCTATCCTTATCTCAACCAGCAAAAACCCTTGTTCCTTCCTATTATTGCTTATACTCTCTCTACAACAAAATTAGAAATAAGGGCAAAATAGTTTCTGCTGGGTATTGAGGGGGGGAGAGGGAGGGGGCAGAGTGGGTGGTAAGGGAGGGGGTGGGGGCAGGGGGGAGAAATGAGCCAAGCCTTGTATGCACATATGAATAATAAAAGAAAAATGAAAAAAATAATAATAATGATATTGTTGAGGAGTGGATGGATGGATGGGTGGATGGGAGAAAGGGAAACAGGGAGAAGGCAGACGGGCAACTCAGATTTGTGGTTTGAGTGCTTGACTAAAATATAATATCATGAGCAAAAATCAATTATATATGGGAAGAAAAAGAACAACTGAAACACAAAGATCGTGTTGCACTCTGAAGTATTTTGTCAGTTCAAGCACCGCCTATGACTATTTAACAAACCTTTCCTGCTAACCCTGGAAATAAAATTAAAGGACAGAAAGGAGGGTGGGTTGTGCCTACTGAGAAATCAAAGAAAGAACTTCACAAAGTCAAGTTCCTTACAAACAGCATCTCCTTTCATCTTCACCACATTAGCATCTCAATTTTCACATATGAGGAAACTGAGACTGAAGGGTTAACCCAGAGTCAAACTAAAATGCAGTTATGTAATTCCCACTCCATCTACTACACAACAATAGAAGCAAACCAAGTTTATTCCACAGAACTTTTCACATTAGTAAAGAATAGTTAGGTTTTCCCTCAGCCTCCTCCACTTCAGGATGCTTTTCCATTCAGTTTCAGATTTATAAGAAAAAGATGGTGTTATATTTGGATCTTATATGTCCCCTAAAGATCAATGTGTTAGAGGCCTGGTCCCCAGCATGGAACTACTGGGAGATTGTGGAAACTTTAAGAGGTTGGGCCTAGTGAGAGGTCTTTATGACATCAGAAGTGTGCCCTAAAAAGGACAGTGAGAGACCAGGCCAGGCATGGCAGATCACCCTATAATCCCAGCTAATCCCAGGCAGAGGCAGGAAGGAGTATCATAGCTGGGGCCAATGAAGGCAAAAGCAAGAGACCTATCTCAAAAACAACCTAAAAGTGAGGTAGGAGGAGAGGGGATTAAAAGAATATAACTTGTCCAAAGTAGAGTGTACACATCAATGGAATTATCACAAATGAAACCCCTCCTTGTATTATTAGTATATGCTAAAAACTAACTAAAAGTAAAAGGACTGGGGCACGGCTAAAATATAGAGCACTTGCCTAGTAAGCATGAGGCCCTGAGTAAAAACCCCAATAACACCAACAAAACAAGAAAGGGAAGGGAAGGAGAGAGAGAGAGAAGAAAGGAGGAAGGAAGGAAGGAAGAAAGGAGAAGGAGAAACATGCTTCTGGACCATAAGGTGAGCTGTTGTGCTATACAGCATGGTCCTACCAGGATGCACTGCCTCAATATAGGTTCAAAAGAAACAGGACCAATCAATTATGGACTGTAACCTCCAAAACTAAGACAAAATAAGTTTTATCTAAGCTGTCTCAGGTATTTGTTATAATGACAGAAAGCTAACACAGATGGCTTTCACCATCATATCTTTCTATGTCACATAAAACTGAAGGCTGAAGTCTCTAAGACTTAGTCATCATCAGCTAAATTTCCTGCGTTTGAACTTCTCCACAAGAAAAAAGTCTTAAATGAAATATTGATCATATTTGTCATTATTTCAAATTTCAATTCCTGCTTCATGATCCCATAAACTGACCTCTCCACCCCTTTGCAACAAAAGACCAAAGTAAATGTTTCATTTCATCCTGTGCTAACCTAGGTACCAAGTGGACTTGCAACTACTCCTCAAAGTTGATAGAATATGCAAGGCAAGATTTTAACTGGCAGAGTTGTTCACATCTAAACTGTGCTATTTGAAACTTAAGACCACTTGAGACTACAATTCACTTTCCTCACTGTGGCAACAGATTCACCCTCATAGCCCTGTGAAAGTCATCTGAATATATTTAACCAAAAGAAAAATAAAAAGAGAAAGAAGGAAAGGGAGAGGGAAAAACTTCTACCTCCTGATTGAAGATACATTCAGCACTCTGATTTTTTATGCACACTTGATCATCCTGTTGACAGCCTTGGAAGTTAAGTAATATGGACTGCTGCACAGAGGTTTAAACCTTGATGGAAACCAACGGCCAGCTCCTCTTGACAGTCAAATAATGACAAGCACGTTGCAGGCCACTGCCCGTCATTCACCAACATCTCCAACCTGCTCCAACTGCTGCGCAGCGACTAAGTGGAAGGTCAGAGGTTAAGCTCCAAGAAGCCAGCAATGAAGGGCAACTGTCATGCACCACTGCCTGTTGTGAAGCAGCAAGGAGTGGCTGTCTCCTGCCGAACATGCAAACGTTCTCATTCTGTCCAGGCATAGACACATCTGAAGGTCCTAAATGAGACCACTGCCAATTCATGAAGCTCCAAACTGACAGCATGCCATTCAACCTGTCTGAAATTTGACTTTTTTTTTCCTATTTCAAATCACAAATGCATGCAAAGTATACAGTTAAGCATAACTCTTCAGCCATGGTTTTAAGCATGCTATGCTTTTGGACACACACATAGCCTCAGACACATATACTTTCTGAGATCCTAAAAACAGCAAGAAAATGCAAAATTAATTTATTCTTCTTTATGAAGTTTTTAATAAAGTATAAAATTCAAAATGACAAAGGACAACTCACCCATCACTTTTTAAGGAAAGTTCATAAATGTCCACAAAAGAAAATCTTAAAAAAGGACTCATATTATCACATCACAGTACTATAAAAACTAAGAATATAGCTACACATATAGGACTTTGCTAAATGAAATAAATTTAAAGAAAATAATACAATCTTAAGTACAGTGGTTTATCAACACATTTTATAATATTTTAGAATCTTTTTATAAAAATTATAGTTCACAAATGATTCAGAGTCCAACATATGACACAAATACATCCTTATACAATCCTAACTTTGGGCTTTTATTTCCTTTTTTGTAACGGAATGACATGAGCCCACTCAAAATTGTGTGCATTAACATAGAACCTGTTCATCTTTGTTGAACAAAAAGAAATGTCTCATTTTATTTAGAGGCCATATGACTATCATTAAAAATGACTAGATAGGACCAAGAATTAAATTGTTGGAGTCTTTTCATACCATTTTCATCAACAACAGGATTTCTAACCACAAATACAGCCCTGAGTGGCCCTTATTAGAGACAGTCTGTAGGGTATGAACTTGAAAATGAATCTTATAGAAAGGTGTTGGTCTATACCAGCTTCACACTATAGTCAACTCTTTAAACCCTTATAGCTAGTACCCACCTTGCTTAAGTGAGCCTGAAGAGAGGTGATAACTCATCATTTATAGAGAACAAAGCCAAGACATCTCATTATTAAAACTCGTATGGACAAATGCCACCTAATTGCCCTATTTTCTAACTAGTTTCTAATATGAAGCTGCAGATAGCCTAACATAAGTGATTTTAAGTGACATATGAACATGTATCAACTTTCCACACAGGCAAAACCAGAAATTACAGTGTATAAACCCAGATTACTGTACATAGTTTTGATGAAGAAAAATATCTCACACCACAAATACACATTCGCATTCTACTGAATGTGACAGTCGCTTAAATAATGTTATTCAAAATAAAGTAACTAAGTGATATTCTGCAATACAAGACACTTCATAAGGATTCAAATCTGAACTGACTTCTCTTTCCAGAGATAGTTTGAAGTAGAAAATTCCTTACCAAATATTCAGGCATATAAATAAATGAAATCACAAAAAATGAATTCAAAAATGGGAACTTCTTCCCCAAATCCTTGTATTGTGGAACTGGGTTACAAACCTACAAGTTACAATGTGAACAGGACAAATAAAAGGAAGTACTTCTTTAAACACCACAGTCAACTAATGGCATTCATATTCCCAAGGAATAATAAACAACAAAAAAACTTAATTACTCCAAAAGCAGTTTAGCTGATAAATCAGTCACAGACCCACAACAAATAACCAAGAATTTAAGAACAATAGAGTCTGGAACAGAACTCATAAAAAACTTTATATGGATTATCAGGAAACACCAGGTATGGCACCTAAATTCTCTGTTCTCAAAGCCAGATTCGGGGGCCAGTCTAAATTTCTTCTTTGGAGCTTCCTGCTCTATGGCTTTCCATGGGTCCCAGTTCATCTACTGAGCAGATGATACAAAGGAGAAGAAAATGACATAAGACTCTGGTCATAAAATCCATCATTTATTTTCCGATTCAAATATCTTATAGGGGAGGGAGATGGCAGTTGGCAGAAATAAGACAGGTAGATACATTTTGGATTTGATAAAGCTGGAGCACACCCATTTTTTCATGACATTTGAGAGGAAGAGCTAGTCCTGACATCTGGTCTCTCTAAACCCAGGGCACAGTAGATACTCAATAAATAAAATGTAAATTCCCCAATACTTCTTTTCAAACTTTGTACTGAACTAATGGACAAAGGAATACATCAGAATGGCATTTCTTACAGAAAAATACATTTGATTCATATCTTCAAAAGATCAGGATGAGAACCACTGTGCTTTGCTTTCCCATTCACCCACTATCACCCCTCCCATCTTTCCACATATCCCAAATGTCAATTTTAATATCTAGGAAATTCTTTCATTTAAATATTTGATTTATCAAGAGTCAAAAGAAAAAGTTGCTAAAGCCAGCAACATTCAAAAGCAAGTAATGACTCCTCTTTCAGTGTTCCCTGGATCAGTGAAGGAGAATAGGAACTCCCATGAATGAGATGAGGCGTGGAGAACAAGGCCTTACCAACCACATCCTTGCATTTGCTCCAGGTGCTATGAGGAACCAAGGTTACTCTCCCTCCTCTTACAATGTGACTTTACATTAGGTCCTTAATGGCATGGTGACAAAGCCACACCACTGTTAATTTTGTTTTTCCTTCATTTGTATGTGAAAGCAAAGGTACGTATGATTATAACTCTAATAATCTTAGAAACACTTGCTGCATACTTATGGAGGGGAGTGGGGTGAGGATGCTCCTCTCTTCTATGTCTGATTTTGTAAGGGGAGATGCTTCATTGAAGTGCCTAAGTGCTTGGAGATGGTTAGTTCAGAAGTATGAAGCTAACCCAAACAGATGCCCTCTATCCTCTTTTCAGTTGAACAAAAGCCAGACACACTCATTTTACCCTACTCATTGTAGGTGGAACTGTTCAGAGCAAGGAGTACCAGTTGCCTCCAGGTCATGAAATAATACTAAAAACTTTATAATCATTCATTGATTTAGTTTTCAGCATACTATATCATTTGAATCCAATGGGAGCATAAAGAGCTATTTGTGAGGTCAACCATGGTACAGACAGATGCTGACATGCTATTGATGGCAAGGTGGAAAGAAATTGCTAAATACAGCAGATCAATACCTCGTTTCACTGTTACAGCCTTCTGCAGACATAAAATATATATCTTTACAGCTACAAAAATAATAATAATGAAAGTGGGAGATAAATGCTTCCCTCAAGGTAAACTATTTGATTAGCTAAGGGCAAAGGTGACAGCAGCAGTTACACTAAAGTAACTTTATAGTCTTAAATAAAAGCAGGAGGAAGAGCAGCAGATGAAATGGCAAAATGAATCGGGACACTGGATGGTTCAGATGTAACTCTTCAAAAGCATAGTGAAAGGTAATGGGCCACAGAAGCCTAAGGTTTTCCTAAGGCTACAGATAGTTTCCTGAGATCTATTCTGTCATATTGTTTTATACAAAATATTTTCTTATTGTTGATAGAGAATATATCAAGAATTAAGATTCTTCCAAGTTAAAGAAAAAACTCAACGTGTAGTCCACATATGCTTACAGTTGATAAAATAATTTTGAGAGCCAACCATATTTTTAGCACACTACTAGATACAACACATAAATTTATAACATAGTTGTTCACCAGAGGGATCTTATAACCTCCCTAGGGAAAACAGAATTACATTAAAAACTAATCAGAATAAGCAATAATAAAATGTCAAATTTATTATTTATTATGGCAAGACATAAGGTATGATACACAGGTTAGTGTACCAAACACACATGCTATTGGTACCATATATTTTGACATAGAAAATAAGGTCAGTAAGGAAAAGCTTGAAAAGTTCTGAAAGGAGACTTGAGAAAAGTCCTCAAGAATTGGTGAATGCAATACAATATCATCAAATTAGTTTTTGTTTGTCAGATGAAACTTTTTTGTAAATCTCTGTACTTTGAGCTTAAAAACAATCTAGCAGAATTCACCATCAATTATCTGAGATATAAAGTCTCTTTGAAATCCTTAAAAGCAGCCTAAAGGGTAACTGTCTTTGTTTTCAAGAAGTTATACCTACTGTGTTAGTTAGCTTTTTAGTTGCTGTGAGCAAAACCTAAATGAACAAAACTTAAGGGAGAAAGGATTTATTTTAACTCATGGTTTCTAGTTTTGGCTCCATAGTTTTGCCCATGGCAAGGCATCATGCAGAAGAAGCATGTGGCAGAGGCTCTTCACCTCAGAGCAGACAGAAAGCAGCAAGAAAGGCAGCCAACTTCCTCCAGCTACACCTAACCTCCCGAAGTTTCCAGAACCTCCCAAAATAGCATCACCAAGCTCCCAACACATGAGCTTTTGGGGGGTTGGGGAGTTAAGGGACTTCATATCTAAGCCATATCCATCTACTGCACTTTTTCCTGGCTACAATGAATGCTTTACTGAAGATAAGAAGTATACTGCATGCTCGTGTGGTCTACCCAAGGTCATAATGCTGAAATGACAGTAGTTACGTGAAATCCTTCAGCAAACAATTCTCTAAAAGAGAATGTTGAATACTTAACAGAAAAATACCATCACTCCACACTTGGATATTGTTTGACGATTTTAAAACAACCTGTTAATCCAAGACAAATTTATCAGATGGCATTTAGTTCCCAAAACAGCATAGGAAATCTCAATGAAGTAAAAGACATTTGATATAATACTATCCCTCCATAGCAACAAACAAAAGAGATTAAAACTCACTCCAAAAGAAGCAATGAAAATGCAATGTAACTGTAACTGAAATGGAAGGAATAGTCATTTTTCCTCCACATAAAAGTAAAATTAAAAAATGCTGCTCAAAGAATTATAAAACAGAAAATAATTTTTATCAATTTGATAATTATTTAATCAATTTATAACAATTACAATCATTTGTTAGCTTGTACTTGGAAGAGAAAGTCTCCAGCTTTCTTCTGCAGAGGAAGTGAAACTGCAATAAGAGGTTTCTTTCCTAAGGCTACACATTTGCATTTCACTGTGTGTAGATCTAAGTCACAATAAGTAAACTGACTGGGGGCTCTTGGAAGTCTCAGCACAGTTAAGGATGACTCAGTAATAGCTATCAACAGAGCTCTATGCTGGATATTTCAGCTTTGTTTTGTTTTTTTTAATTTCTGTTCCTAAGAACTTGGAAATTTCTACACAGGAGAAAAGGGGAGCGTGATAGATAAGACAAGAATCCTAAAATTCTTCTAATTTAAATCAAATTGTTTTAACTCATGCTCTACAACTGAGCTATGCCCCCACCTCCTTAAATCATATTTATATCTACATGACATTGTTAGGTTCAAAGTTCTTTTACATTCATTATCTTTTGGATAACATCTCAGATGAAACAGGGAGGAGAGTTGATAATCATCCCTACGTGTCAGATGAAGCATCACAGAGACTGAGGGATTCATGTAAGGAGATGTCTTGTAAGTGGCATAGGTAAGAGCTCAATCCCCAGCTACTAATGAAGAGCTCCTTGCACCACAACAGGCAGGGGGGATGGAGGGAGCATTCATACTATTCACTCAAAAAACATTCTTTTACCCACAGGCACTGGGGTACAAAGATAAATAAAATGCAGTTTGGGGACCAGGAATATAGCTCAGTGGTGGAGCATCTGCCTAGCATATTCTAGGTCCCGGGTTCAATTTCCAGAACTGAAAAAGAACTCCAATAATAACAAAACACAGCCTGAACAATTAAGGAGGGGAGAGATTTTTTTCAAAAAGCATTATAAAATTGAGTAATAAATGCTGCAAAAAACATGTACAAATTGAACACAGAAATTTATTTTAACATTTTGAATACTTTCTACATAAAGAAACACAATGAAAAAAATGAACTAAAGAAGTTAGCAAAAGAAGCTTAAGCAAAGCAGGACAAGTGAATCAATAAAAATAAAGGTAGAAATGAATGAATTAGAGCATAAACAAATTCAAGAGCTAGTTTAAAGAAACTAAGTAGACTACCAACAAGTACAATACATTTTCAAAGAGGAGACAGAAAATTATCATTAAAAGAGAAAAAGGAATGCGAAAATTTTTAATTATAAAACTACATATTCTATACTAGTAAACCACAGAATGTTATATTTGATACCAAAAAAAATGTGTTCAATGCCAAGAAACATATTCAACATTGAAAAAATTTAATAACCAAAGTTCACTTAAGAAGATGGAAAGCAGGAACAAGAGTCACAAAAGTGAGTGCCTGTTAAGCATGCACGATGCTCTGGGTTTGAGCCCCAGCACCACAATAAAAAAAATACATATATATATTTTTTAAAACCTAAATAAATAATAACTAGAAAAACTACTTTAAAAGTTACACAAAAATCATCTTTCCCAACACTACAGGAGAACTTCTAAGAGACAAATAGTTCCAATGGACTGTAACTGGCTCCCAAGAATAGCAGAAGGAATAGACTCTACAATTCATTTTATGACAATAGCATAATATGATAACAAAACTTAACAGAAGAAAGCACAAATGGAATGTTTCTCAATATTTTTACCCACTTTATCTCCCTAACTGCTTATCCTATCAGCCAAAAGAGCTCTGTTGGGGTTTGTTAACTGTCATGAGAACTGTGACCATACTGTGTGTTAAATATGCCCCATCAAAGACTCTGATGTGTCCCTGGGAGGCACCACCCTCAGCTTCTAGATGAGTCACTGCTACAGGTCCATTTTACCTCCCTATCTGAAATCCTAAAAAGTTGAATTCAGCAGCACATTAATGTAAACAAGTAAGATTTATTCCAAGGAGTCATTATTAGAAATTGTACTAAAAAATTATACTTGTCTGTCAGTAGAAGTAAAAGATATCATGAAAATAGATGTCAACAAACACTCTAGGTAAAAAATTCAATGACAATCCCTAAAAAAAAAAAAACTGTAAACTAGAGAATCAAAGATTACTATAGACAGCTATCATTATACTTCATAGTAGAATTCTGAAGGATTAATGGCTATCTGCTATGGCCATTTATTTAGAGGTTTTAAAGAATATCATAATACAAGAAAAAAAAGTACAGTTACTGAAAGGAAGAAGACCAAATTATATTTGCAAATGAGATTATCTACCTAGCATATATTTTTAAGATCACAGAGAAATCGACCAAAACTTTTAGAATGTTAAGAATATATTCTGTACTGTGGCCAATTATAAAAATAATACACACACAAAGCTTTCTTATGTACCACAAAACAACTTTAAAAGCTGGGAGTATAGCTCAACTGGTAAAGTGCCTCCCTAGCAAGCATTCAGCTCTGAGTTAAAACCCCAGTACTGCCAAAAAAAAAATTTTTAAACCATAACTTTAAAGTATCCCATTTGCAACAGTAACCAAAAACATAAATAAACATGTTAATAAATAAACCCAAAAGGTAATAAAATGGTGCCTAGTGGAATAAAATTTTAATACTTTCTAAAGATCATAAAAGAAAACTGACATGAGTGTAAAAATGGGCAATATTGTTGAGTGAGAAAAATTATTTTCCATGAACAGTTTAGTTCTTTTCAAATTAATTTATAAATTTAAAGTAATAGCGATTCAAGCACCAAGGGATTGGTGGGACACATGGGGGATCTTGAAAAGTGGTCTTGTGAGCTCTCAGAGTATCTAAAGAAAAGGTTAAGTTGTTCTCTTGGTGCAAGAAAACCACCAAGGAACTTTTGAAAACAAAGAATAACTAAGTGCCCTTGTGCTGCAGGTATTAAAAAGCAATTAAAACAGTGTGTCAAGAATAACAAACAAAGTAAAGGAACAAAATAAAAAGCAGATTTGAGTATTTAGACATTCAAACCAGTATGTAAAAGATAAGTCAATAATGCAGCAGAGATAAGTAGTGAGCCATTTGGGAGGGAAAGGTATCTACTCCAGACCATATACAATGGAATTCCAGATGCATTATAAGAATTATATGAAAAATAATAAAAACATATAAAAATTAAAAGGATAGACAAATGACAATTAATCTAATATTGAGGTAAGAAAAATGAAGGAAAACTTTTGAATAACAAAGTACAAAAGTAAAAGGCAGGCAAATAAACATTCCAGGTAAAACATTTCCATCACATGATTAACAAAGAGTAGCATCTCTAATCTATGGAATGTTTTTATAAACCACTTTAAAAAAAAAAAGGCAAACACATAGAAAAATAAGCAAAGGCTACATGAGTAAACAAAACCAAAAGAACTCTATCTGGCCAATAAATGTGATAGAAGGGAATGGCCAAATATAATAATTATGAAAATACAAATGAGTTCTACAATGAGCTCCTACTTCTTCTCTTCCAAATTGTCAGAAATTTTTGTTTTATGGTAATTCCAGCATTAGAAAGGATGTACCAAATAAGCACTCTCATGTATTGCATCTTACCAGAAACTAGCATCGCCTCCAAGGGTGACATTTGACAAGGAGAACTAAAAATCTTTACAAATATTATATCCCATACATTTTCCCTTCTTATTTATCCTATAGGAAATTCCAGAGATTTATGTGCAAGAATGTTCACTAAAGGAAAAACATAATAGAAGGGAAAAACCCATAGATGAAATTATATATAAATGTAATGATAAGGAAAAATATTCACAATATACAAGATACTGATAAGTAGAAAAAAAGCAGGGTACAAATATGCCCTATGATTCCAACTTCTGTTTAAAATACATTTTATATAAATATAGATCATAAATATATTTTAATAAAGTGTGATGATACTGTATATATTGTACACATAATAAGCAAAATCACAATATTCTAAGCAAAACAACAACATAAGTAACAATGGTTGTCACTGAAGGATTATATATAGGAAGTACTTTTTCTGTATTTTTTAGTTTTTCTAAAATATACTATTTGTAATCAGAAAAAATGTTTTAAGTAAGAAATGCTTCACCCTCATATACCATACATACTGTGTTTATAACATTTACAAAGCTGACTTTCAAAATTCACACATGAAAAACAATTTTACGACTTCACAGTTACTTTAGATTCACAATAGCTAACACATATGTAAATCCATCACTATTCTAAATGCTTTAAACGATTATTATCCCCACTTTATAGATGAAGACTGAAACTCAAAGAGATTAGTTGAGTTGCCCAAGACCACTCAGCAAGTAGAACTAGCAAAAAAATAAATAAATAAAAAGGCATCCTGGCTCCAAAATTCATGCTCTTAACCACCACAGGCTAGTTAGTGTCCCTCTGAAAACGACATTCTAAAGCAGTAAGACTGTTTTATAATGTAAATGTCAGAACATAAACAATAAATGCTAGAAATAACCACTATCCCCTTTAAGTAGTATTCTTGGGAAACTCTATATATACCCAAAGATGTGGTCACTCACTGATCAAAACATTTTTGGGAATCCTTACTTTGAGTGTCCCCAAGGGGTAGTAAATATGTCTCCTATGAGGAAGAAGAGATTTCTTCCAAACAGCTAAAAGTAATTCCGAAACAAGGCTTCAGGTGATTAAGTAACAGAATTCTGCCTTTAGTCACATAGCAATGAAAAGCCACAAAACTAATTTTCCTGTGGTACATATATCTAAGCACTGGCTCCCAAAAAGGACATACACACTGGATTTCAGCATTTACTACACTGCACTGTTGTAATTACTGTTTATAAGCCCATCTTCCTGCTGAACTTTGGTCTTCACTGCCAAAGATCATACCTCGTCCTTAACACAAGGCCTGACACACAAACAAATTAAGTACTTCTGAATGAACTCTATAGAGAATGCCACAGAAATTATTTGACAATATATTAAAATATTATTTTTTTGGCAATAAACTTCAGGGCTTTATTCTCCAGTATGGAGAGCCATACTTTTGCCCACCCACCCCCAAATTTCTGAGAATAGAACATTTGAATACATAAACAAATAAGCATATCAGGCATATGGAAAGAGGTAATAATGAGAAAAAAATTGAAATTTTATGGAATAGTTCCCAAATTTCTAAATATTAAGACTAGAAATCCATTTTAACAGGTCTTCTTATAATATAATAACGTCTAGCTGTAGTCATTTCTGACAAAACACAGAGGGGGGTAGATATGCCTCATTGTCCAAAAAGCAATCTACTGAACCACGGATACAGAAATAACCATAAACTTTCCCAGTCAACAATGCAAAAACACATCTGCAACACAGAAGACACAGGGTGCATCCTCCCTATGGGTTCAATCGACAAAGCACAAACTGGTGCCTGGAATATAAATCAAAGAACCTTATATCCCTGGTACTTATTGACATTTGCTACCTGCAAATTTCTAATATGTGCAAGATGGGCCTATTTTTATTTACAGCACAAACCACAGACTGAATGTAAAACAAGATGCTTAATAAATCCAGAGGAACATAAAACAGCAACATAACTCAGACAGCAAAGACAGACACTCACTCCTTAATTAAGTGGGTGATGTTCTACTTAAAACAAAAAGACAACCCTGGGCTATAGCTAAGATTAAGCACTCAGTGTTGCGAGGGAAACGCCAGCCATTTTCAGGGCAAAGCCTTTAAATCATGAAAAATAAACCATCTAATAGTCTGTATTCAATAGTAAGCAGACAGTCAGGACACAGACTGATTTGGATTAACACATTTTCTGTTATAACAAGTAATTTTACAGAGGATTAGTATCTTGATGGTCTGATCAATATGAGGCACCGCTGCTATTACAGATGAAGAGAAAATTGCCCCTCTGGTAATAAAGTGTGCGTGTCTTCGTTCTCCTTCATTTGCTGAGTCCATTACTGTAATGGGTCCAGCATTAACAGCTGGGACAATTTAAGCAGCAGGGGTCTGATGAATTTAAAAGCTGGGAACACTGGCCACTCATCCTTTCCTCCCTTGCACTCTGCATATGCAACTCCTCTGCCTGGCTGTGATTTCACTACAAGGATCGTGTTTTATGAGAACAATGACTACTATTTCCCAATTATTGTCTCATTAATAGTGTCACCAGCCAATAATGTGACTAAAACAAAAATTGTTCACAGCATATTGGCTGCTGATTCGGCAAAAAATTGCACACTATTTACCTAAATAACAAGATTGACATGACAACAGGCTGCAGTCCATGTGAATTGTAATGCATGTGTTTCATTTGCCTGGTGCTGGTCTCATATTCTCAAGCAAAACAAAAGCAGTACATTCGTGCTGATAGAAAAAAAATTCCTCAGTAGATTTTTCCATCTCTGTTTTTAAAAAACTGCAAACTGGAAAACAGTGAGATAATGGACTGCTGTAGATAGAAATAGAAAATCCATATTAATGCAGCGTTGACACTTTAATCATGCCCGATTCAGCAGAGTCAGTTAAGGTTTCAACACAGTCCTGTTTTATATTATTATTGGAGAAGGACTGGCTCTTGAGGCTCAGTCTTAAATGAGCCAGTCACTAAATGAAGGTGCTAAAGGGCAGACTTAGAGCTAAGACAGAAATCAGAGCTCTAACTTCTCTGATCACAAACAGTTATGTAAACACTCACACACTGGCAACAAATCTCCTCCTCAGACCAGATGCAGCCTGATTTGGTCATGCAAACTGAGTTTTCTAGTTGATTTTTACCAACTATGAAGGTCTCAACTGCACTTTACCCACATGGCAGTTCTTGAATAAGGGAAGGCACGGTCACTTTGCAGGCAGGTCACTTCCAAAGCTAGAGGGCAAATAAATGATCAGCATAGCAACAAGACAGATGTTTGTAGCATAAACAAACAAACAAAAAATCCTAATGGTCAAGCTTGTAGAGTCAGAATAGAATGGTTATTACTAGGCATAGGGAGTGGGGAAGATGGAAAATTGCTAATCAATTGGCAGAAAGTTTAAAAGACTCAAGACAAATAGGTGCTACGTAGCTGCTGTACAACACGGTTGTACAGTTTAGAATATTATATTGTACCCCTCAAAATGTGTTGAGAGGATAGATCTCAAGTTAAAGGTTCTGACCATAATAAAACTCAAAAGAAAAATTTAAATGCAGTCCTACAACACCTACTCAGAGTTTAGATTTCACACATGTGCTAGCCTTGCAAACATGCCAAGGACAAATGTTTGGAAACAAGTCACTACCAAGGCAAATCTTAATCTCCTGAACACATCCTGACCTAATCCAGTAGTCCCCAAGATTCCTCACAGCTTGCATTGTGAAAGAAACCAGTGAGACAATTTTGTAAAATAACACAATAGCAGTTTACAGCAGGAGATTAAATGAATGAACTTAGCAGGACTCTAAATTCTCCATCTCTAAACTGTGCCCTTTTAAGGTTCTAAAAATGCCATCTTAACTATAAAGTTCTTTCTTCTAGAAGTCAGAAAGTCACAATGTAATATAACTTTATCAAAAAAATCTACCATAAAAAAACTAGTAACAAAATACACTTGACCAAGAACACTAGAAACAATTGTTGACCTTTACCAAAGCATATGTTGAGTGGCAGTCCTGCTTCTCAAAATTAATGCCTGTACCTTTGGTATGTGACTAATTTAAAATCCATAAATACCTAATCATTTTCCATTATTTCTTTCAAATTCCACTTCCATCTCTCACTATTACAAAGCCTAATAACCAATAACAAGTGATACACTTGAGGATTCATTCATTAATTTGATAAATATGTATGGAATATTTACTATGTGCCTGAAAAAAATTTTAAGTGCAAACAATAAATAACAAAATTAATAAAAAAAAAAAGGAAAGAAAAATTGGTCCCTAATTTTTTAGAGCATATGATCTAAGTGCCAAAACCCTTACCGCTAAACTCAGCCATAATAAATCTAATCAGTAGCCAGGGAATCAGTATCATAATTATTAGGGGTCACATATATCAGATATCAGAGGCAGGAAGCTCTCAACTACTCAATCTTTCTTCAAAAGATGTTTATTAATGCTACCTATGTGGAAGACACTCCACTAGGTGCAATGCAGAGATGAAACGATGTAAAAGACATTAATGCTGTCCTCAGGTAAACCAATGATTGTTCAAAGTATCTAAGACATTTTTTGAATGGCGAGTTTAGTTTTCAAAAGGAACACTAGGATGATGAGAAAACAGACCTGGAAATAACAGAAAGTAAGAAGAATCACTATTAGTTACTCAATGGTTTAACTCATTAATTTTCAAGGAAGATATTTAAGTGGTTTGGAAACTATGATCAAATAACTAACCATTCTTGTACCTACAAAAGCCAATAACACCTAGATTAAAGGCTGGCCTACCTTATGAAGAGAGTAAGCAAAAGATAAAGATGGATTTGAGGGGTGGGGACAACACGGTAGAATCTTTCAGGTAAGGTTTTAATCTTTTTTAAGTCCCCTGGTTATTGGCCATGAGACTGTGAAATATATACATTTGTTCTTATCCCTGTTCCCAGACACACAACTCTTAAACCACTGGAATCTCCACAGTATGTGTAGTTTGCTAATATTAGTATATTTTTATATTATATTTTATTATATTAATATTAATATGTTTCATATGCTAATGAGACCTGGCAGCCTCTAGGCAATGCTGGAACTTAGAAAATAATATCCCAAAGTGGAGTGTTTTGGCAGACCGAGTACTCAGAACTAAGGATACTGGAACGTTGGAAGGATACCGGAAGGCTTCAAAGCAGCCTCAGAACCAAAGTCTCTCCAACCTTCTTCTGCCTTCATCCCTTGCTCCTCCTCTCCTACAGAGAGTCAGTGCGGAGATGAGGCTGTACACTGCTCCACAGTTACTCAGTATTGTCTAAACAGTAGTTATCAGGCTGTACTTTGCCCTGTGTGACTCCATCTTATAAAATAGCAGTTTGTTGCATATTGGATGTAAATGCTGAGACAGAATGATTTTGCATCTTGCGTGTGTAAGTAAACAACTACCGTCTGTCCAGCACAAACCATGGGGTAGACTGCTAAATAACTTACTTATATAAATAAAAGATTACCACCTGTGAACTTATCAAACTAAATTAGGAACACATGGTCATGTGTGCATATCAAACCTGTATTAGAAAAATGAACCAGACCAAGGAATGATGCAACCCCTCTCCTGGATCATATAAAGTAGGGGCACCTAAACATTGGGATCCAGCACACACATCCACACACGGACCTATCATCAGACCATCTGGTGCATGTGTCACCAGTCCATAGGCAACAAACTCAGAGTCAAGGGCTTCAGCTCAGCTCCAGCCTCCCTTGCTTGACTTGATCAACTCTGCTCTGAAAATCAGCTCTGAGCCTTGAACTAGCTCTGTGACTGGGTTCTCTATTAGTATCTTATCTAACCATGTGCAATAAATCTCTTTGCATTTGTACCCAGCTCTCTGCCCTTGCCTTCAGCAAGGCCTATTTGAACCCTGAAGCTGTTTTAATCTTTGCCTATCAATCCAGTAACCTCTACATTGCTGTAAATCGTGTGAGCTAAGTTAATATTAGTGATTAACTCTTTGGGCCAGTTGGCTCACAGCCATCAAGCAAAAGCAGTAGTACTTGGCAAGTAAGTACCAAAAAAACTGGTGTAGCTTGGACACTTCAGAAAGTTACAGGAGTGTCTATGTTTCAGACATAGCTCATGGAAGACAGTCAGAACCAAAGATTATTCTTCCTCAAGACAGGTCATAGTAATTTGAACCCCTCTGCTATAAAGCTTAAAAGTAGTTCTCTAATCTACCCCTGCCTTATGTGTATACATGGGCCATAAAGAAAAAGAAATTCTCTGACTTAGCTTGTCTGATAGATCATAAGACCCTCATTTCAAAAAGGTCCTGCCCCATACCTGAGAAAAAGGAATACATACAGAGAAGCCAAGAAGTCTAGCAGACAGCCCTTTCTGAGTTTTCCCCACTCTGGTCTATCATATCACATTAAAAGTGCAATAGTGATGGGCTTCATATGCATATATGAAATAGAAGGATGAAACCTCTTGCAATTGCTTTAAGTGGGGCGGGAAGGAGGTCGCAAGGGAGATGGTACGGGCCATCTAACCAACATACATTATAAACCTATTTGAAATTGCCATGATGAATCCCCCAGACAATAAATACATCCTAATAAAAATTTTTTAAATACTTTAATACTGTAATTTTTTTTAAAAAATCCAATCACATTTCTATATGACTGTCCATTCTTCATCCACCCTTGGTATAAATACTGATAGTTTTCCCTGGGACTTTGGATCTTCATCCTGAACTTCCCATGTCAGAGTAAACTATGATTAAATAAATTTGTGTGCATATCTATAATCCTATCTGAAAATTAACTAAATCAAAAAGGGCTGGGGAATGGGCCAAGTGGTAGAGGGTTTGCCTAGTAAGCACAAGGCTGAGTTCAAACCCCAGAACTGCAGGGGGGGTGAAAAAAAAAAGCCAAATCAGAAAATATACAATATGGTGAAAAAGACCCAGAGGACACATATATAAATAACAAACTTTCTTTTATTGAGCTGTTACTTTTATAACTCAATAAATCTTATAATTTAAGGTTTATTTTGTTAATTGACATTAAGACAGCTACCAAAAGGAGATGATTTTAATGATTTCATGGAAAACAACTAGTTTATTCTGGATATTTTCCCTCACTGATAAAAATGTACATTACTTAAAATTATTCAACGTCATTAAGTGTAAAACCATTTCAGTAACAAACTATTTCTACTTCAATATTTTTAAAGAGGATGATTTAACCTAAGCTAGCCTAAGAATCTTTGAAGCTAACTTGGAATTCAACACCCATACCTTCTTATTTTGTGACTAATGAAACTACTTTATTATTTCTAAAAAGTCTCTGAAGAGGTTCCAGGCCTCTCACAAGGATACACCTTAAATAGATCTTCCTTAGCAAGATAATCTATGAACTCACCACCCACCCCCCCACGTCCAGTGAAATAGCCTTTCTAAGGAAGAAAGTCCATGACTCTGCACCCTAGACTGTATTAGGTACCATATCCTACTCCCATGATTATCTTTCATGGACAGCCAGCCAGTTCCATGGGACTTCATCCACCATCTTTACCCATGTAGGCCACATCTACTCCAACCCTGGCTTAGTGGATAACCTTAATCACACTGGGGCCACATAGTTACCTGCAGAAGGAGCCATTCTGAGAAACTGAGGCATAGGGAATACACTCCACAACCCAAAAGCAAGGAAAATAGTACAACCGTGGTTCTAACTCAGGCCATCAAATACTAATCTGGCTAGGTATGGTGGTACACAGCCGTAATCCCAGCACTTGAGAAGTTGAGGCAGGAGGATCGTGAGTTCAGGCCAGCCTGGGCTACATAGCAAGACTTTCTCTCAAAAAAACAAAATAAAAAGAAAATATAATCTAAGTTACTCCAAAGAAAAAAGGAAAAATTACGTATTATAGGGATGTCGAAGTTTAATCTAAAAAAACAAGAAATCTTTGCAACTTTGAGATAGATGTGACACAAAAAGCATGAATCATAAAAAGAAATATTTATTACCTGGACCTTGACCGTACATAAACTAAAAGAATAGGAGATAATGTTTGCAACATGGGTAGGGGAAAATATATAGAACTCACAAAGCTTAAAAATTCAACAACCCAACCAAAAAAAAAAAAAAAATGGGGCAAAGACTTTGTATACTTCACAAAAGAAGATATACTTGTGCCCATTAGTCATATGAAGAGATTCTCAGCATTAGTCATCAGGGAAATGCAAATCAAAACCACAGTGAGACATCACTTCACCCTCACTATATGGCAACAATCAAAAAGACAGACAATAACAAGTGTCAACAAGGACTTGAAATTGTAACTCACAAAATTGCTGGTAGGAACAGAAAATAGGGCAGCCACCTCACACTCACTCTATTGGCTACAATCAAAAAGACAGATAATAACAAGTGTGGACAAAGTTGAAACTGTAACTCTCAAAACTGCTGGAGGGAACATAAACGAGATCACCCCCACTGGAAAACAGTTTGGTAGTCTCTTAAAATGTTAACCATAGATTTACCTTATGACTAGCAATTCTACTCCTAGGTATATACCCAAGAAGAATGAAACTATATGTCAATACATAAACTAAGATGCAACTGCTCACAGTAGCATTTTTTACAATAGCCAAAAAGTAGAAAGAACTCAAATGTCCATCACCTGGTGAATAGATAAAACCTGCATACAGGTATTTGAGAACTATCTACTAGAGAAAAAAAAGGAGCAAAGTACTGACACACACTACAACACGGGCGAGCCCCAGTCACATTAGGCTGGATGATAGAAGTCAAACACAAAGACCACATATTGTATAATCTCAGTTGTACAAAATGTCCACACAAAGTAAATCAAGAGAACAAAGAGATTAGTGGTTGCCAAGGGATGAGGGTGGAAATGGGAAATAATTGCAAATGAGCACATTGCCCCATAGAAATGAAAACAGAATGTACATGTTGCTTTGCAACAGCTCCAAACCAGAAACAACCCAAATAAATGTCCAGCAACAGGTGGATTAAAAAACCATATGTGATAGATTCACAGAGTAGACTATTACTCAGCAAGAAAAAAGTAACAAATTACTGATAAATGCAATAACATATGGAGCTTTAAAAAATTATGCTGAATGAGAAAAAAAATTCTATGCTTCCACTTACATGAAATTCTAGAATATACAGATTCATCTATACTGACAGAAAATGCCTCAGTGGTTACCTAGCGGCCAAGATAGAGAGACTGGCAGCAAATGAGCAAGAGGAAACTTTTAGAAAGGACAGAAATGTTCTCCATGACAACGGTGGTATAGTTTTGCAGGTATATACAGCTGTCAAAACTCGCCAAACTGTACACTAGAAATGACTGCAAATTACTGCATGTAAATTATACCTCAACAAAGTTGACTAGAAAAAGACAGTAATTCATCACAATTGAGTATTTCTATTTAAGACTTAAGACAACTGCCTAGCATTTGTTCTAGCCGGTATTTCATAAGTAAACTAATTTTAAATAAAGGTCAAAAGAAATTGGTTTGAGACAACCAACTTGAAATTGGTTGAGACAAGGGGGTTGAGACAAGAGTCTCATTAGGTGCCCAGGCTGGCCTCAAACTCGAAATCCTCCTACCTTAGCCTTACATGTGCTGGGATTCTATGCACATACCACCACATCTAGTTCAGATTTGATTTTAAATCCTTAGGTGTACTGCCCTAAAATAGATTCATTTGTAAGACTGAAGTCTGTGACAGCAAGAACTATACTCTTTTATTGACCAGTGATCCTCATTGCCAACAAATATCTAACATAGAGTAGATACCAAATAGCATGTATAAAGGTCCTTGTGGTGACTGCAATGCAGAGAGCAGTGTCCAGTGAGGTTGAGGATGCTGACAGGATCCAGACCATGAAGGATCTTTCAGGCTATGTGAAGTTTTGTTTTTATCTAAGAGCATCAGAAAGTGTTGACAGTTTTAAACAGGTGGTTGGCCAAGTAGGGAGGAAAGGGACATTATTAGATTTGAATTTCTAAACAAATAACTTTCTCCAGTGTGAAGAAGAGACAGGTTGCTGGAGAAAGAAGAAGAATACAGAGGAGTTGAGGTAGGAAGCAGTGAATGCAGTCCAGTAAGGAGGCTGCAGCAACAGTCCACTGAAGAACTAATAGTAGCTTGGTCCAAGGTAGTGGAGATGAAAAAAAAAAAGGTGGGAAGATTCTATATTCAGACAAATCCATAAGCCCCAACGTTGGGAATGAGATTCAATTCTTCTGAACCTCAACTCTTCATCTGTGAAACACATCTGTATACCTACCTTGCAACCTGCTATGATAATAAATGAAATGCTATATTATGCACCTAAGGCAGGTACCTGACACGTAATAAATGTTGGTAAGCAATAAATAACAAATGGTCAATACTACTATTATTGACATCCCATGGAATGGCAACCACCAGAAGTTGAGTAGCAAAGGCAGAGAATAGGAATGCAGTCAAAGACTCGTATTTACAGAAGACACAGAGTATGTCAGCTACCCACTGAGACAACTATGCCAAATAAACACATGTGACCGCACAGATATTTCATCTAAGCAACTCAATCCTCAGAGACCGTTACAGAAAGAGAAAGCACAGCTGGGGTGATCACAGCCATCTGGGAGTCCGGTAAACTGAGGCAAAGGTTGGCTACAAGGTTGGCCAAGAAATCTGTGCAAAAGCAGGACAGCGACATGCGTGTCTTGGTTTTTCGATCCCAGCTGATCCAAAAGGACGCAGCCGGCACGCTGAGCAACACGAATTTTCAGCACACACACCCCCATTTCTACAAGTCCCTTGCAGACCAGGCCCTGTCATCCCTTGGCTTAACCCGGTGCATCCGCTTCCCATCAAAGCAAGCCCTTTGGGTTCTCTGCCTCTAGTAAACCCGCGCGGGAAGAATCCAGGCCGCAGGAAGGCCGACATACCTTAGCTTCCCGCTCTCGTTCCTCCGCGGTCTGGGTGCGCTTCATGCTGCCACCGAAGCCGCCTTCGCCTCCGCGAACCACGTAAATCCCTTGCCTTGGACCCGCCTCCCCAGTGTAGTTCTCTCAACGTCGTGCTCCCGCCCGGCAACATTCTCCCTCAGTGCCTCAAAAACTACCACTCCCAGGAAGCACTGCGGCGCGACGGCCGAGCGCGCGTCGAGCTTAAGAGCCGAATTTCCCAGATCCAACAGCTGGGGTAGAGCGTAGTTTGCTTCGCAACCAGCCTGAAGGTGTTGACGGCGGCGGCCGGGGTCGGGGCGCGAGGCGAGGGGCAAGGAGAACTTCATTTCCCAGGGGGCAACAGAGCCTGCCATGTTTTTCCCGTGCTCCTCTGGGCCAGACGCGCCGAACGCCGTCGGCGCTATAGCAACGGTAGCTAGCGGCCGGACGAGAGTGGCGGTGAGTACTGTGGGAGAGGAACTGGGTGGATGGAGGCTGGCGGACCCTCGCTCTGCTGCACGGGCCAGGAGCCTGGGGTGTTTTTCCTCTCTGTGGTCTAGAGAAGGCCTTGGAGTTCTAGCGAGAAAGGCAGGTCGGCCCCGGGACGCCTCCACTTTCTCAGGCCTGCTTCACATCCCGCCCTTTATCCCCACGCCCAGGACTTATTTGAAGTTTTATATCCCACCCGTAAATCCTAACTGATGAGAGTCCCCGTTCCTCTCCAAAAGCTTCAAGTAAAAGGTCACAAACACCGTTCACTCCGTTGCCCTGAATTCAGAATTGGTTTTTAAACCAGTAGGCCTCCCGAGTGGCCTATTCTTAACTTTATTAATTTATCGTCTGACTACTGCTATAACCTGATAATGCTATAAAGGCAGTCTTTGTACTATTTTAGTCTCAGTGCTTGGTATTCGTATATTCATTCATTCATTCACCGTGTGGCAGACACTGTTCCACTCAACTGTGAACAAGACCAATACCCATCTCAAGGTATTTATACGCTATTGCTGTGAAGACGTAAGCCATGGGGAAATTGGGAAAAAGAGTAACAGGGGAAGTCTATATAAGGAAGTGACAATTGGACTGAGCTCCAAAGAATGAGGAGCCAGCTAATGCAAAAGCTGGCAGAAGATAAGATATGACAGGCTTGAGGAAAGTGGGAAACACTGGAAGTGGAGCCTAGTGAGCAAGGAGGGAGAGCATGAGATGGTGCTATAGAGGCACAGCAGCATTGTGCACGGTTTCTCAAACTCTGCACTATTTACTATTTTGGGCCAGACAATTCATTGTCTAGGATCATATGCACTATAGAATGTTTAGTCTCATCCTTGGCATCTACCCACCAGATGCCAGTAGCACATCTCCTTTTCAGTTATGAGAACCAAAACCATCACCAGATATGTTTCCTCCATGGGTGACCTTGGATAATCTGTGCCTCAGCTTCCTCATTTGTGCAGCAGGAATCATTTGAGTCACAAACAGGATATTGGGAGATTTTGAATCTACTTCAGTGAATGAAGTAGAGCATACTCTGGTTTCTCTTCAATTGTATAAATCTTACCCCTTTTTAATTAAGCATAGCACTTAAAACTGTACCTGTTTTAAGTGTAGTAAGCATTCAATGAATGTTACCACCACCATCTTTACACATTATCACTATTATAAAATCCACCTTAACTTTCTCATGGAAAAGTAATTTTCACAGAGAGCCTCTGTTTAAACTTCTTGATAATTTACATGTTAAAATGGACCTAAAGAAGTAGTTGATCTCCCAGGTATTTGTGTGC
The DNA here is from genome assembly GCF_047511655.1 of Castor canadensis. Classification (NCBI taxonomy): domain Eukaryota; kingdom Metazoa; phylum Chordata; class Mammalia; order Rodentia; family Castoridae; genus Castor; species Castor canadensis. The sequence continues at coordinate 31,695,593 of NC_133400.1, forward strand.
TAGATGTTTCTGTCACAGAAAAATTTTGGCAGTACTGGGGTTTGAACTCAGGGCCTACACCTTGAGCCACTCCACCAGCCCTTTTTTGTGATTTTTTTTTTTTTTTTTTTGAGATAGGGTCTTGCAAACTATTTGCCTGGACTGGCTTTGAACCACAATCCTGCTGATTTCTGCCTCCTGAGTAGCTAGGATTACAGGCGTGAGCCACCTTTTCATGAGTTGTTTTTTGGGGGGTTTTTTTTTGGCATTGGGGTTTAGAACTCAGGGCCTCACACTTGCTAGGCAGGCTTTCTTACCACTTGAACCACTCTGCCAGCCCTTTTTTTGTGATGGATTTTTTGGAGATAGGGGCCCCAGCTGGCTTTGAACTGCAGTCCTCCTGATCTCTGCCTCTGGATTAGCTGGGATTACAGGAGTGAGCTACCAGCACCCTGCCCTTTTATGAGTTATAATGAAAGTTATAAACCTTCTCTTTAAAAGATATTCCATGTACATACAAAATTTTGCAAGTCTCCTTTGGGTTTCCAGACCCACTCCCTCCTGTTCCCTTCATCTTCAATTATTTACCGAATGCAACAAACTCGGTGCCAGCCTCAGTAAACAAGATGAATATGCTTGCTACTTTTCTTGGTCTTCACATTCTAGAACTAAAATTCTAGAACTTGAGAACCTCTGCCTTAGGGTATCTTTATTACCTGTTTGCATTTAACTTTCTAGGTAGAGTGACATGGAAATATAAAATTTTTTTTGCATACTGGACATTTTCTGAACTGTGGTACTTCTCTGTAAAGAATAGAGCCTGTTAAAATACTAGAATTAGCTGGGTGGCCTTGTATGTTCAGGTAGCTAATCGCTGGGAGCTGTACCAGGGCACAACAAAAACAGTCAATTTGTTAACGGCACTGGTGCAGTCTGTGATCAAAAGAATTCCAAATTCTTCTTATCACACCAGAAAGAATTCATGGCAGGACATGTGGGTGTAAAGAGAGTTTATTAAAAATTAAGGAAGAGAAATACAAAGGTATTTCTCAGGGGGAAGCTGAGAGAGTGTGTTTCTACCTTTCAGGTGCTTTTAAAACTTATGATAACGTGTGGAAAGGGGCAGCCAGGTGATTCTCATTCAATAATCAATGAGTGGGAAGGGGCATGGGCAGTTCCAGACCAGGTGAAGGTGGTTGAGATTCCCACCCAATAATGAACGAATGGGGAGGGGCATGGGTGTGGTCCCAGCCAGGTGAGAATGGTTCCTGAGCCAAAGCATGGTTAATCTAAGATGCAGTATTTTCTTCTGTGAGTCCCAAATTTGTCCTACTTTAGCCTGCCTCAGATTTATTAAACCTCTTTCACAAAACTTGAAATTACCTGTTCATTGTTCATCAAGCAGAAAATTAATATTCTGGTACTGTGTCATCCTAGGCATATTTATTAAGTGCCTTTGATTTGTCATCTCACTTAAAGAATAACTCTGTGAGATAGGTATTTGCTCCATTTTTAGAACGAAGGAACTGAAACTCAAAGAGGTTACATGACTTGGCCAGCTATTAATGATAGAATAACCAATTGAATCAAGTTCCTGACTTAAGCGTTTTTCAGGATGCATGCTTTCTTTGTGAAGAGAAGTGGGAATAGAGAAGAGATATTTCTTAAGTTTGGAAGTTTGGTTTTATTTCAGATAGAGGAATAAGAAAAGAAAGGGAAGAATGCTAATCTTACCTCATTTCCTAAGCAAACTATAGGATATACACTGTTGAAAGAAACAGTCTCCATGATTGAATGCAGTATTACTTTTAGAATAGGAGCTTTCATCTTCTCCAAGCAGCACATGTGGGCAATAAGATGTCCATTAAAGCTCTAGCCCCTTATTCACTTTATTTGGTTCATTCCATGGCATGGTTAATGTAATAACTTGGAAAGAGTTTGCTTGGATTTTCTTCTCTCCACAGATAGGCCATGTCTGGTCCCACTGATGAGACTGCAGGAGACCTGCCTGTGAAAGATATAGGTCTAAATCTCTTTGGAGTAGGAGGGTTACAAGGTATAACCACCTGTTATTTATTACAGTTATGAACTTTGATCAGTGATTTCTTTACTTTTAATTTAAAGTATTTCTGATATTCATACAAACCAAACCATTTAAGTAACTATATAGCTCTTGATTGGACTAAACAAGATGGAGAGTTTAAAACACATATGGTATTTTACTGCATGCATCAATTATCAGCAGCTCATAGCAAATGCAAGATCCCCCTCTGTTCTGATAAAGAATTGTTATAAATCATCTTTTTAAAATTCCACACATCAGTAGAAACTACATAGAGTATCAAGCCTCCAAATTGAATTGCCTGGTTTAAATCACATTCACCATTAAAACATTTCTTTATGTTTAAATTTTATATGGGAGGAAATGCTATATTTTAAATTTTTTGCCTTTCAAGTAGAGTATCCCAAAATGGCCTGTTTATGCTAGTGATAGTGACTTTCCAATCAAATTAATATACATTAAAGGTTTTCTTTATCCTTTTATCATTTAGTCGTTACTGTAGAGCTAAAGAGCACTTTCAAACTGACAAAAAAAAAAAAAAAAAAAACTGCTTCGCAGAACAATGCAGAGCATGGACCCGTGTTTACATTTGAGTCTACAATGTGCCATTCATACCCTTATGCCACTAAATTTGCTGTTGAGAAGATTGGAGATTTAAAATACATTCCACTAAGGATTCTCCACACACCTTTTAATCAGAACGGTATAAATGGCCACATTTCCTCAGAAAGGCGGTTGATGTATCGTTCATTGAAAAAGATAAATTTTACTATACATACCCTATTATTAAAAGTAAAAATGTATAAGCTTTATTTTAGATGTTTGAGTGAGTGTCAGGTATTTAGATACAAATAATTTTAAGTGTGCAGAGCTATTTATTATGTTTTGATGCTGTATAAGTGCAATTCTTCTTCAGTAAGAAGCCATACTACTTTAATCTCAGAGTTTGTTCTTGGTGTCTATTGGAGGATATTGAAAATTGACATACTTCACAATGATATAAAAAGTACACAATCTAAGCATCTTTTAAAAAGATATATTTACATTTCCAAAAGGTATAAAAGTTATCGTAAAATATAAAATTAACATAGGGAAATGACTTGTGAAGCTTTCAAATGACAATAATTTTTTAACTTTAGGGATTTTTGTTTGTTTGGTTGGTTTTACAAATTTTTTTACATACCTGGATTCCTAAGTGGCCTTATAAATTTTATAATTTATTTTGTTTAACCTGACACCCATAGCTCAGAAGAATATCTTAATCAGACCATGTTCACCAAATTCTTCTAGCTCTTGTCTTTGAATAAATAAATAAATAAATAAATACTTTCAGATACTATGCTATGATTTATTTTTCTTCAAACCCAGGGCCTTGCTCATGCTTGGCAAGTGCTCTACCACTGGGCTACCTCCCCAGCCCAGGTAATCTGACTTTTCTGACTTTTAGTTTTTACAACATTCAGAATATAAGTTGAATAGTCTGTTGAATCAGTGTTTCATCTTATATCCTGAAAATATGATTATCCAAATACCTCTTCATGAATACTATTGTTACTCAAATCCCTAATATTGTACATAAAGTATAAATCACAAAGACGTTAATTCTTACCTTAAATCATAGGTGTGAACAATGCTATAACATTTTCTAAAGAAATCTTAATTGTAGGCCACAAAGGAAAATCTGAGTGCGTCGAGATTATTTTAAGAGCAATAGTTATCACTCTTAGAGACTATTTTTAGTAATCCTATAATTAATTACTTTGACATTTTTGCAGATACTTCAACAACACGAACAATGAAGTCTCGGCAGGCAGTGTCACGTGTCAGTCGAGAGGAACTGGAAGACAGATTTTTACGTTTGCATGATGAGAACATTTTACTTAAACAGCATGCCCGCAAGCAAGAGGATAAAATTAAAAGGTTATGATAAAAAGCTTTTAGCTTTTTTTTCTTGACTCTGTAAAGTTTGGAGGATATGCTTTTTTATAAACTTAATTGAAAACCCCACCTTCAATCTTTTCTGAAACAGTCAGGTTATAAATAAATAGAATTTTTAAAAATGGAAAATCTTACAAAGTAGAATAATAAACCAAAAAGATCATATTTATTATGTCTGAAGTTGCTATTTGAAAGAAAAGAGCTAATAGCTAAGAGTGCCATGAGGGTATCATATCTATAAATAACTTTTGATTTAATGTTTATAGTTTAATAAGCAAATAGCCAAAGCATCTGTTTTTTTTTTTTCATGAGACCCTGAAGTCTCCATGGACTCCCTTCATGTCATGATTTTAAAATGAAAGTTTTTAAAAAGTAATTATTCCAACTTGTTAGAATGCCTGTTCCCTTAAGATTTTGGATTTTCTAATGAAAACATCATTTCAGTCTCTGGAACATATTTAACTTTGCTTGGGTTAGTCTCAAGTCTGTGTTCATTTCAAAGGGTTTCTACTGTTTCTGCAAAAACATCATTTTTAATTTCTGTGCAGAAAAATTAGGAATGATGTCTTATGAGTAGTTATTCTTTAATTCTTATTCTTTATTTAAAAATACTCTGTCTTCTGACGGTCTGGCATTAGAAACAACATGTATTCACGTTTGTAAACATGAGCTAGTCTATATTCATGTTCTAGTTTCAAAGAAAAGGTAAGACAGCCATTGAAGAAAGAAGATAGGATTTTTTTCTACTTAGAATTCATCCTAAAGAAGTGATTCCAGTTCACTGTCTACTCTGTGGACTTGATTTTTCCAACCCACGACCTGCTGAGTGCAAACCTTTTACTTTAAGTTGGTTTTGGAGTCATCATGATGGCTGTTTTCAAGACTTGCTGGATTCCCTTTCTAACCAATAGCACACACATGTGAGACAGGCAGAATGTGGCATTGTCTGTGACCCCTAAACAATTTTTTCTTTGTAAGCCTAATCAGTAAAATAATTTAATCCACAACCTTGATCTCATTAGTAATTTGTCCTAGCCAAAAAATAAAAAAAACAACTTAATAATGAGCCTTGTAGTTTCATGGGAAAAGTACGGGCTAGGAGTCATATTGTAGGTATGTATTCTTTTAGCTCTCTACCACTAGCCTATGATATGTTTAACCTCCTGGTATTTTATTTTTCTAAGCCATGGTGTACCGACCTAATGAACACTTTTGACCCAAAGCTCTAAATTCCTTCTCAATCTTACACCACTGGCAGTGACCCAGACACATAGGCAAAACTGTCTTTACAAGTATCCTTAACATGTAAGTAGTAGCACTCCTTTTTGTGTAAGTGTAGATTTTCTAAATTCTCTTTTTAAATAAGTACTCAAACTTTACGAAATTACCTATGGATGATTAATATCATAAATCAATCAAACAAATGGAAAGAATTTCCATTACTGGACAAATACAATCTTGTATTTCTTGACAGAGTTTACTTAAACATCATGTGAAGACTGACACTACTGATGTGCTTCTCTTGCTTTAAAATTAGGTTCATTGATCTTTCTTCAGATAGTAACTGCTTTTTCATTTTAAATCTGCACACTGCTTTCGAATGTAATCTGTATTTCTGTGTCAGAGTCTTTCTATAACAGGAGAGTCAGATATTTAAATTGACATCTCATTTGGACAACTACCTTGTTTTTATGAATAGGACAATGGGTGGGGCTCAGGACCCTAACCTCATTAAAGGGCAAGGCAGAGTGACACTTTGTTGGGCTATGATACCTGGCCACATTTCCCAATAATATATCATTCTCAGGATTAGGCAGAAGAGGAACTAATCCATTGATTATTTTACTAGAATGTTTGTGGTACTCTTGGATCTTGGTTTTTATTATCCTATATCCCTTATAAAGCATGCTTAATGGATGTGCCTCAAGGGAAAGAGAAAACAATCTTAACTGATTATGTTATGCATAGTTCTCCCTGATGCCACATGCTGTAGGCAGAGTAGCCAGAAGTGTAGATAGACATGTATTACTACCGCATTTACAGAGGACTCTGCTTAGGGGAAAAAAAAAAAAAAAGGGTTGGGGGGGTTGTTCTGTGACATCCCAAAGCTATTAAGGATTTTTTTATTTCACTTTTGTTCTCTTAAGTAAAAGCTTCTGTCCATAACCATGCTAAAATAAAGCAAACACCATTTAAAGAAATATGAAGTGTGTTTTTATTTTCAATCTTCTGTCTGGGTCTTTATAAAAATAGATTCACTATAAACTAGGATCAGCCATTGAAGATGTGCGACCGATTTTGTAAAGTCTTGAACTTGTGTCTCATCAAAGCCACCTTTTCTTTCTTGTTCTGCCAAGATTTTTCCATTCACTGTCAGGCATGTTTTCCGTACGTGTATATTACATCACCCCCATGTGCCCTTTCTGTCTTTTGTTCTGTCTAACCAGTTTTTATCAAAACTTAAAAGAATCAAAGATATGAACTCTTGAGATGTGAAAAGAACAATTTATGTCTAAATTTAAAAGTAGCATTAAAATGATACTCTTACATCTAATTATTTCCTATTAAACATTTCTTGAGCATGAAGCAACATTTAATGGCATATTTTGGTTTCTTTTGAAATTTTCATTGAGCTTTACATGTGTGCATCTATGAATTCTAACAAATTTATGTTTTAATACTTCTTAGTCCTACAGAAACTGAAAAGAGTATATTACCTGAATGTTGCAACTCTTAACACACTTTCAAAAGTTTTAACTTACTGTGGATTGCAGCTGTAACCCACCACATCCACAATCTGTAACTACATTTAAGTGCATACAGAATTCCTATATAAGGTCATGCGTTAAAAATTGCATTTCAGGAACATATGGAGTAAATATGTGTCCTCTCTTTACTAACCTTAAATGATAAGCCTTAGGAAACTGTTATTTGTCAGTGCTATAAAGCAGATTGTTGCCCAGTGGTTTCAATTATCATCAAAGGATTCTTCACAGGCAGTAATAGTTACATCAAAACCTGAAATTTATTATTCAGGTTCTGCACTGAAGTCTTCACAGTGATTATGTTCCTTTCAACAGAATGCATTTTATGCTGACTTCTCACATTCCTTTTCATCTTTTTATTATTTCCCTAGAATGGCCACCAAGTTAATACGGCTAGTTAATGACAAGAAAAGATACGAGCAGGTTGGTGGCGGCCCCAAGCGGCTGGGACGAGATGTGGAAATGGAAGAAATGATTGAGCAGCTTCAAGAGAAAGTTCATGATCTTGAAAGACAAAATGAAGTCCTCAAAAACAGACTAATTTCAGCCAAACAGCAACTTCAAATCCAAGGTTACAGGCAAACTCCGTACAACTATGTGCAGTGTCGTATTAACACTGGCCGTAGAAAAGCAAATGAAAATGCAGGCTTACAGGAATGTCCCAGGAAAGGTAAAACAAGGCTTACATCAAATCATAAACTTAAGTCTATTAATGATAGATTGTTTTACACAGGCACACAAAGTTTTATTTCCGTATTATTCATGTTTTTAAGTGTCTTCAAAACGAATTTAAAAGTAGGTTTTTGGCTTGCTTTTAATAAAATCATAGTATTTATCATAAAGTTCATGTTATTAGTCAGGTAGAATGGTACACATCTGTAATCTCAGCTACTTAGAAAGTCAAGGCAGCAGGACCTTGAGTTGGAGGCCAGCCCAGGCAAAGTCAGTGATACCATAGCTCAAAAACAAAATACAAACAAAAGGAGTTAGGGGTATGACTTAAGTGGGACAGCACTCTTCTAGCATGCAGGTGATCCTGGGTTCAATCCCCAGTACAGAAGAAAAAAAAAAAAGTGTATATATATATATATATATATATATATATATGTACATATATTTTAAGAATCACTAGGTCACTGTCAAATTTGTTTAGTAACTGATACAACTAAGAGATATGAATGAAACTAAGTGAAATTTGAGTTGAGTTGAGTTTGAGTTAATGGTAAGTTTGGACAGTCTCCTAATTATTCTCAATTTGAGTTTTCTTTACATATAAAATAAAGAGAATTGAAAAAAAAAAAAAAGAATTGAGGTAAGTGACCATAAGGGTCTCTTCCATCTTTAAAAATAACCGTAGGACAGTCACTTTCTTCATTTTGAAAATGAATAGCATAAAACCTATCCATGATATAAGACAATTCTATAGACAGGATTCAGTACCACACCTAAATTCTCTCTACACTCAACCTTGCTATAATGGAGCTAAAAGTAAATAAATATTGTAAGTAACTTCTTAAAATTTCGTCTAATAGAGAAGGAAATAAAATGTTAGCTCTGATCAGTTTTTGTTTGGAATATGCTTCATGTAAAGATCAAAGACTTTCAGAAGTATAAAAAAATCATGTAAAACTTTAGTTTCAATTCATTGAGGAAGAAAACAACATCATATGAACAGAAAAGGAGAAAAATTTGTTGTAGTTTTCTCTCCAAATCAAAATGTTAACACTATCTCTTCCTTAGATAGAGTTCCTTTGAAGTCAGTAAAGCCTCTGCACAGGCAGGAGGCAGCTGCAGGATAAAAGAAGTTGGCTGCTCCTAGCTATGTGAGATTGCAGTAGACTTTGAATATAATCGAAGTAAGCATAATGAATTATAAATCAGAAAATACATTGTGCAATTAACTTCTTTGATGGAGGCAAGCACTTGACCTCTCAGTCTCATTTTCCCCATCTATAAAATGGGGTGATAATAATACCAGATCAGGTAAAGGGTCAGGGGAGTATAGCTAATATATTTTAACTAAAAACTCACTTCTCTCTGCATCTTAGTTTTGCCATCCAGGAATGTAAATGGGCAGTATGATGTCTAAGGTGCGCAAGATCTTTCATATTAAAAAATAATACCCAAATTTTAGAGTAAAATGACAAGCTAATCTAGTGTTTAAATTGCTATTTAAGTAAATTAGATTAGTAGAAGTTTCCCTAGAGTAAAATAAGTAAATGAGTGAATAAATAATAAGTAGCCACAGAGCAGCAGAGTCTTTGAAAACGTGACTACAAAGCTTAAATTTCTCCTTATGTACATTTGATTCAGAATTTCATCACTGTTCATAGAACCCAAGACATGGAAGCTGCACAAATCCTTAATTAGTTGCGAGTATATTCTTAATCACTTTGAATAAACCTGAGGCATTATTACCGAAATTGATATGTTAGCAGCCTTAGTAGACTCTTCAGGACTGCCTTTGAGGGTGGAACTTAGGCCATACTTGTCAGGGAATATCTTGGCTTTTTGGGCTGGATGAGAACACCACACCTTCTCTGGCCACAGAAAGCCTTTACCCACAAACTGTTGTATGAATACTGTTCTCTAATCTGTGCATTGGGATGGAAAGCACTGGCTTACTCTTGATATGTGTTATGTAGACATTCTTTTTATGAAGAACCAGTGTAACAAAGATTTTTGCACAGAAGTTGAGGCAGAAGGATCATGAGTTTGAGGCCAACTTGGGCTACACAGGGAGACCTTATCTCAAAAAATAAATAAATACATAGCTATTGACAACTCTCCATGAAACTAAATTTTAAGATATGTTTTGAGTATTTTTTCAGTTTTACTTCTAAAGTTCAATTTTCCCATGACTGATACAGGAAAAGCTTAAAAATTAGCATTACTTCCCAAGTAATAAAACTAGCAAGTTCTAGCACAGTAAACTATTTAAGTGTTTTAGGCATTGCCTAAACATTGCTTTAGTCTAAATTATAGCAATAGATACTGAACATAATGGAAAGAGCAAGAAATAGTTCAATTATTCTAGTTAAAATTCTCATTTTTACAATGTATATATATTTCAAAACATGTATGTGGTAAATAAAATTTTAACTGACAAAGAAATAAAATGATAAAATAGGATTCTCACTTTAAGCTTTTTAGCAGAATCTGTTCTGTATGTTTATGTCTAGGATGATTTTGCATTCAAAAATCTACATGATATGTCATTCTTTACTTAAACTAATAATTTAATTATTTTGCAGATGTAAAATAGTTCACATAATTAAGTCTGTCTCATTTTTAACAATGGGACTTTCCATAAAATTGCATGACTTTTTTCTTTTAAGAGATAGGGTCTCACTATGTTGCCTGTGCTATCCTTGAACTCCTGAGCTCAAATAATCCTTCTGTCTCAGCCTCCTAAGTACTGGGACTACAGGCATGAACCACACCCGGGGCATATAACTATTCTTACAAGAAAAATGGTATTTATGTGCAGCAGGGAAATGTTTTATTTAAAGGAATTCTGTTGACCAATTACCTCAAATCACCTTTGTTTAAATATGTATTTTCTTGGTGAGGTGGAATAATAAAACTAAGTACAGGAAACATAACATTTTGAATTAAACATGTAAGGTAGAGGATATGAATGATTAACTTAAAAATAAAATAACATTGGGGGAAGGAGAGGATGATGGGGGTGAATATTACATTATATATATGTAACACACATTATATTTATGTGTTAAAAAAACATAATGAAACACTAAAAACTGTTAAGAAGGGAGGGGAGTCAAGAAAGTAGTATATATCAGGTGAATTTGATCAAAGTACATTGTATACGTGTATGTAAATATAACAATGACACTCCTTTGTTCAGTTAAATTATGCTCATAAAAAAATTTTAAAGAATGAAAAAATTATAGAAGCACTAAAAATAGTCAACTTTTTGAAAACTTTTTCCTTCATACTTCAATTTATATTCTGCAGACCTGAATTGAAAACTATGTTTCTTGCAGAAATTACTGCAGTAGTTCTAAGTCTTAAATTGAATCAAATTATTTCTAGGTAATTTGGTTCCCATAGTAGAACTGTTAACTGGGCAGTACTTGTTGCTGCATTTTATTTAATGCATGCTGGTGGCTGAAATCTAATATTCACTCTGGCAGTGTATTTCTAATTCTCTGTTATGGAACACATATGTCTTAGTACTTAATAAGAGATTTTATTATATTATAAATATGCTTGTGATAGCAATCGAGTTTCTTTCTCTTCTAACAACTTCTGTAGTCATATTTTATTACTTTATTTTCAGGTATAAGATTCCAAGATGTAGATATAGCTGAAACTGTACAACCCATGCTTACAAAATATGACAATAGTTTACTTGAAGAAGCCAGAGGAGAAATAAGAAATTTGTATGTATTCTTTTTCATGGTCATTTTAGAACTTTGTTTATTGATTGTGTCTTGTTTTCATCCCTCCCTTTCCTTTATTGTAAACAAAATTGGGTTATGTATAAATAATATGCTTCACTAAAATACAGCTAGTTCTGTGAAGTAATAGCAGGTATTATATGACATGTTTTCAGTAAAATAAGGGAAATGAACAACTTAACCAACTTGCATCAATAGAAGAATTTATAGAATAGTCATTTTACTATAATTTTGCCACCAAAGGGATGGCATATAGTCTAATCATATAAGCTTTAGGGGCAACATTTTCATTCCCAGAAAATAACAGATAATTTTTTGGGGGGAGGGAGGGTTCCTGAATCAATTAGCCATTTTTGTGGCTTAGAGGGAGAAAGAGTAAGAAAGAAAGAAATGGCTTAAAAGTTTGAAGTTATCAGACACATATGGATTTCAGATTTTGTTTCCCCATGATTCTACAGTGCTTGCATTCTTTATCATGGTTTCAAAAAAGTTACTTCTGCTATATTTAGCTTTCTTTCCCAGTTAATCAAAGCCTCATGGTTTCTGTGTCTGTGAGACATACAAACCATAAGGTTCCACTGTATCTATAGGCCTTCACCTGGATTATCATAAAGGAATACTAAATGCGAAAACAGAACATGACATAAATACTATCATACCTTAGATAGTTGCTTAAGAATAATATAGGCTTAAAATGTTTCCTTTTGAATATGTTGAATGGCAGTTATAGTAATGATTAGTCTGTGAGAAAATCAAAGACTAGACGTAATCTTGTTATCTGATAATCAGGTGAAAACCCAGGGTGCATACCAGTTTCCTGAGGCTCATTGCACTGGAATACTGCAGACATGAAAGAGATAAATGCATGCCAGAGACTTCTAAATTATGTTTGGCAAATTTCCTGCCATCTCTCTCTGAAGTGTTAATTTCAGTAATAGAGGCAGCTTTGCATATATGAAAGAACAAGGCATTTAAATTATTTGAAGTCCAAATCGTAGAGTATATAGTAGGTGGTCAATACTTAATTGAATCAAACCAAAGTCCAGTCCATTACCTTGAACATTTTGATCTTCTAAAAAGCAATATCTTGAATTGCTCCATAGGAATTTCCAAATTGTCACAATCTGCTACTATTTCACTATTTTCGCAGGCAATTAAGCTAAAAATTTTAAATTTTGCTTGTTCTTTATTATGAAGAACTATCTTTGCACTGATCTTAAATACTACAAATTTTTCCTCAAACTATAAAATTCTTATAAAGGCTTTTTATTTCAGAGAAAATGTTATTCAGTCACAGAGAGGCCAGATAGAAGAGTTAGAGCACTTGACAGAGATTCTGAAAACTCAGTTAAGGAGAAAAGAAAATGAAATTGAGTTATCTCTTCTTCAGCTTCGTGAACAGCAAGCTACAGATCAAAGGTATGTTAAAAATAGAAACATCACATTGATACAGTCAAAATTAATTTATCATGTGCCATAAAAGAATAAATTCATCTAGTCTTGTTTCCTTTATTAACTTGCCACACTGCATGAAGTTGACACCATTTGATTGTAGCTACTGAGAGAAGTATGGTTGACAAGAACTCAGGGACTGGGATACTGTGTGTGTAAGTCAAGCCTTATGGAAGGTATTTCTCAACCTTAAAAGGTAGCAAATTTATGGTTGCATATATTTGTGGTAGCAGTTTGTGATCCCAAAAAGATGCCACCTCCTCTCCTGTTACTCAAAGTTTGTACTGAAATCTGTTAATTGTTTTGGATTGTGATGAGACCCATCAGTAATTTCCTTGCCACCTTTATATTTTTGACATTTTATAAAGTGTAATATTTTCATTCACATCATCCTTTGTCATTTTCTGGTTCCCAGTGACCGTATTTTTCTTGAATATCTTCTTCCTTTCATGACTTTTTCTCCCCCCACCATGACTTACTCTTTTTTTCCTCCTTTTTTTGGCACTGCGCATACCCCAAACCAGAGAGTAGCATACTGAAACCTCATGTACCCATCACTCAGCTTTAACAATTATGAACACCTGATCAGTCTTATTTTATCTATCCGTGCACCTTTATTGTCTTTAATTAATTAGCCCTGGCTAGATGTTGTGCCCCTCATAAACACTTCACTATGTACCTCTGGTAAAGAATTTTTTAACAAAACCACCATGCTACTGTCACACCTAACAAAATTAACAGCCATTCTTTGATATCATCTAATAGCCAGTTCATATTTAAAGTCCCCTAAAGATGTCTTTCTACCCTTCATTTGAACTGGAACACATTGCATTTAGTTGTTGTATCTCTTTCATTTCTCTCTTAATCTTTTTAAAACTATACCTAGTTCATTTCCTCTATGTATTGTGGCCAGGTTCTTATTTAGAAAAACTAAGTAAGATTTCCTAGCTTTTCATTTCAGATTCATAGTTTAAACCTATCTTAACAAATTAACCTTACATAGTATATATAAAGAAGCTAAGAAAAGATGCATCAGACTTGTTTGAAAAATAAAGTGGACTAAAAAATATATAAAAAGCTTTATATTTAAAAGATTAGTATAACACCTAAACAGGTAACGTATAAAACTAAATTACGTAAGGAAATTCTAATATCTAGTAACATTATATACCCTCGTAAGTGCGGAGCAAAAGAAACATGAATATTTTTGAGAATTACATTTAAATTGGGGGATGTAATTTGAACCCTGGCTCTAAACTAGCTTAAATACCTAGGAGTTAGCCATAGTCCCTTAGGAAGAACTGATTTGAACTCAGACTTCTTGAAAAACCAAGAAATGATTCCTTATAAGGAACAGTGCTGGAGGACCAGAACCCAATACTGAATAGGGTGTTACTACCATCAGCTATACTTAAGACATTACCTAAATATAAAAATCATATAGACCACGCTCAAGTTTGGGGCCTGTCCCTGTCAGTCATTAGGCACAAGGTATTAGAGAGTGCTTTCTCTTTTGTATTTCTCAAGTTCCCAAACAATAAGATGGATATGATCATCTCAGAGCTAGATTTCAGTGTTAACTGAAAAAGCGATCCAAATTCCTTCAATCATAGGATAGAGCAGCAGCAGAAATGGAGTAACAGACAAGGACAATGCTTTTCTGCTGTAAATATTGCCAGCAAGAGGCAACAACATACACACATAGAAGAGTTTACCCTAGAAACTAAAGTAAGGCCTTCTAGGGCTGTATTATTCACATAACAAACAAAAAATCTTTTTTTTTTTTTTTTGTAATATCAAGAATTAGAAGCCAAAACCAAATTAGTATTATAGGCAAAAGAATTTTTATTTCAGAAGCCAAAGAAAGAAATCAGTTTGTTCCCTACCTCACTGATTTTTATAAAACTGGAAATTTACATGTTATTTGCTTAGAAGGAAAGATATCTATAGTGAATGGCATATTATTTCTTGAAATAGAGTTTTTTAATCTGAAGAAATAATTTTAAATTAGGGTCTTCAAGGCATTTTTTAAAATGTGTTAACATGTAACTCAATTTTATGTGTAATAGCAATTTTGAGATTAATAGAAAACTATTGAAAAAATGTTGGAGAGAATATAAAATTTGGTATAAGTTAGTGTAGGGAAAAATCATAAAATGGAAAACATATTTGAACTTCTCTTTCACAGATACATTATTTCAGATTTGAAATTCTAGAAGTCTGATCTGGATGTTGGACCCCTTGTTCTCAAACATGAACCTAACATAGTTGTAATCTTCAGAGTGGCAGTACTTGATATTTATGGCAAAGAACCCTTTCATAGAATATTACAGAAACTCTCCGTAGTATGTGTTTAATAGACCAGTTTGGTTTGGCATCAGCTTGACATAAACTTTTGGTTATCCAAAGCCCTTAATTGCTTTGAAGTAAAAGCCCAGTACTGCTCTTTTTTATTAAAATCATGTTTTTTCCTGTTGTTGTGGTCTATTTTGGAAGACTGAGTTGTGATTTTTGCATATGTTCTACATAATGCCTCATTAGCGAAAAATCTTGTATCATTTACAAGTAGCCTGAATGTCTGTGTTGTTTTGAACAAAAATCCATATTAAAATTTAAACAATATAAAAATGCACATTTTCTGCTTATTAAAAGAGCAGTCTTAAATTAAATGCAAAGCAGTAACCAGTGAACACATGTACATAAACATTAAAATCAGAATGATTTTTCCCTTTTATTGACTTTTTCAACTCCAAAAATATTTACACTCTTACCAAATGTGTAACTAGTTTGTACTAAAGTTTTTTTTAAAATAAATGTTAGGGTGTTTACCTTCTTAATTAAAAATCATGTAAGTGTCATTTTGTCCCAAAGGAGGAAATTTAACCCATGTGTATTTCAGACACTGTGACTTGCCCTCTTCCTTTTGGCAGATAGTGGACTGTCAAATCTTAAAACCAAGAGGCCTTTTGCAGCTTCACATTATAAGAAACAGCTTGGCCTTAGGGACTCACTCTTTCCCCTCTGCACAGACAGGATTACTTCCTAACACTCTTAAGTTCTCCAACATTTTGAAAGACAACAAACCTACCGAATACTGGAAAGAATAGTATGGTGAACATTCACATAGTTTTCACCCCTTAGCATATCTGTATGGTACAGCAGCCTATTTCTGCATTCTGAATGCTTGTGCACAAGCCCTTTCTCCCCGTTCTCTCCCCTCCCTTCCTTCCCCTCCTCCTCCCTTCTCCTCCTCCTCCCTTCCCTTCCTCCCTTCAAGCCTCTCCTCTCCTCTCTCCTATTCCCTGCTTTTCTCTTCCTGTCTCTCTCCCTCTCTCCCTTCCCTTCCCTCTCTTCCTCCTTTCCCTCCATCCCCCCACTCTCTCATTTGAGAGTTAGGTACATCTGCTACTTCTGTACACTTACAAGTGTTTTCAAGGAACTGGAACATCCTCCTACATAACAGCTGTTCAGAACATTTAACAATGAACGATAGAGCAGCACCTAATACCCAGTTCATATCTAAATTTCTCTAATTGTCCCAGTATCTTTCATAGCTATTCTTTCTTAGTAACTGTTTTGCTCTAGGATCTAATTGAAGATCATGCATTGCATTTAATAGTCATTTCTTTTAAGTTTCCTTTATTCTAGAATGTTCCCCCACTCTTTTCCAGTCCATTGACAGTTGTTTGCGGAATGTCCCTCAATTTGGATTTGCCTGATTGCCCTGCCCCATAACTTAGAGGGCACATCTGGTTCTCTGATGGAAGGATAACTGGGGCCAGGGATAACCATGCAAACATTATTACGCGGGAGTATCAGCTGTCATTTTTAAAAATACATTCACCATTTTCTCACTGTTGTTTTGAATAACTTAGAATTTCTCCAGTGACAATTATTGTACCCAAATACCATATCTCCTATCCTTGTTTTTATTATTAATATTACAATATTGTAAGAAATAGTTTGTCTGTTAGATGTCTTAAATAGCATTTTTTCTGTATAGCAGCATGGCATATTTTACCAATATCAAAATATTAGTAAAATAAACCGCTGAAATTGTCACAATTAATAGTAACTAGTATATTAGTGCATACATGACAGTGAAGGGGAAGTTAAGAACACCTTACAAGAACAAAGCGACTTAAAAGAGTGAGACAAATTTAGCTCTTAAAACTAGATTTGTCAGCTCTCTCACTTAAGAACTCTAGCCAAATTCTTTATTTCTCTGAGCCTTAGTTAGCTACCTGTAAAATGAATATAATGAAATAGGTAAATGGGTCTCTACTTTGTAAACAATAGACGTTTTCTTCCTAGAGCTCTTGTGTCCTACTCAACAATCTGTAGTTCTTAACTAATTTTTTCATTTTACATTCATCAAAGACCTATGTCATACTAACCATTCTTTCTGATAATTGTGAGATAACCTCTGTTATTGCACTGGATTATAATAATAGAACAAAAGTCAGAAAAAAATACAAAACCTTTAGTTAACTTTTGCAACTTAATTGCCAGTAAAACTTTATTTCCCATTGGACTTTTTGAAATATTGGCTAAAAGTCCCAGGTTCCCATTCCTCTTACTGTATATTTCTAGTTGAGATCCACTGAATTTGATCTTAAGTATGGTCATATTAAGAAGGTTGAGCCAGGATCTTTCCTAAACTGGTCTTAAGGAGTGTCCCCATTTTCATACACTTGTGATTATATACATGTAGAGAGCCCCAGAGAGCTGTCCCCTCCATTCCTGTGGTTGGTAACAGTAAGAAAATACTGAGTTCTAATTTAATATCATTTGACCCAACACCACAGGAAAGTTATGATCCACTGGCAAGTAAACATACACAGCATACAATCTTAAATCAGAGACCCTTGTTTTTACCCATGATCTCAAGAGGTTTTAAACACAGTTCTTACCTATCTCCTATACTCTTCTTGGCTATATTAATGATACTTATTCCTCTCAAAATGCTAGCAGACTTCTGTAGTCCTATTCAAAAGTGGTACCCTCTATGATATATTGTAAGAACTTTTGTAAATGTCACAATGTATCCCCAGTACAACAATAATTTTTAAAAACTTTTTTTAGAAAGTGGCACCCTTGCTAGTGGTTTTTATCTATGTATCTCTATTAAGAACTATCAGTGACCTACTACATGTCTTTCAGCAATATGCCATACAGAGTGTCTGCCACTGTTCAAAAAAATCCAAAGGTTTCTTTTTAAGCCTAAGGTTGTTTTCAGCCTTATCTCTTAGATTTAGTCAACCTAAAACTATTTTTCAAAAAGATCTTCTCCATCTTATCTTGTAAATATTTGACCTAACTACTCTCCAGAATCTCATAGCCTAGCTTTAGTGTTACACAGCCTTTTGTTATGATTGATGTTAAATACTGTATTATAACATGTTAGTCTCAAAAATTCAAGAGGCTTCTTTTCACGTTCATATTTCTTACTGTAGCATAGAATGAGATGTTGCTGGGACTAGAGGAGAGGAGCCTGAGGAATGAAATATATGAAAATTTCACTGTAGCAAAGATTTTTTGCTTCTTCAGCTTTCATATTAGATTATACATTACATAGCTCCACTGAAAGTTTTTTCCTGTCTAGTGTATGTGAGGTTTTAAGTTTCTGGATTTATTATGGCACCCAGTAGCAAAGCTGGAGTCAAGAGTTTTCAAGGCTTCCATTAGAAATTCTTTTTCAGAGTTTATTGCTTGACTGTTTCAAATTATATGAGAGAAACTTGGCACACAAGTTGTTGTGCTGGATTACTTTTTTCAACATAAAATCTAATTTATTTCTGTTTGTTTTTAATCTAGAAATGGGCCAACAGCTCTTCTCATAGTTTTAGAAGATTTGATCATAATTTTAAATCATGAAAAAGAGCAAAAAAAGAAAAAGAAACTGCATTTTCCATTTTAATTGTTTTTTTCAGAATCCTTGTTGAAAATTTTGAGAAATTTATTTTTACAAAGCACTTAATTAGAATGCTTGATAGCTGTTTGCAAATTATTTCGCCATGTGTAATGTAGCATGTACAAATTGGTATGACTGTCAGAGTTCATTAAATTTTTTAATGTGCAATGTTCTGTTAGAAAGTCATCTTAATGAAGATTCGATGTGTGGAAGAAGGCAGAAAAATATATGGTGGTCACTTAAATATTGCTAATAAAATTGGCCTTACATCTCTCCTTCAAAAAAGACTAATATAAGGCCAGCCTCCATAGGCATCAAGGTCTAGAACTGGCCACTTAGCAATGACTCTAGTTTCCTCTGGCCTCTAACATCCTCCTCACACTCGTCATCGTGCTTTTGTGACATCTCCTTCCCTCTATATCTATCACCTCCACCCTGTTCTTTTCCCATATTTCATCTATGTGTAAATGTTGAGTTGATTGCCAGGTTTGAGGTGATTTCATTGTGTACCTTCTTAAAGTCCATTCCATGGTTACCACTTTATTGATTTTAACATCTATGTACTTTATATCTCTGACCAGCACTTTTTGCTTAACAAATTATCCTTTTCTTCTCATTATTATCCTTCAAAAATATGCATAGTAATAACTACTACATGAAAAGCCCCTCAGATTTATACTTTAAAATAATTGTTCAAGACTGGTAGGTTTTGCATTGTCCCAGAATAGGTATACTTTGGCAAACTGACTTTTTATTTAAAGTACCACATTATTATTGCTGTTCTCTAAATAGTATTTATAGTATTGTAGTTAAATATAGCTGGAGTTAAATGAAGTAAATATTGGGCATTATTAGGCATTATTAGTACAAAATGCATTGGCACCTCTCTTGCCAATTTGTTAAAAGGTTTAAACTCCCAAGACTTTAGGAAAACGTTCAGCATAGTATATACAAATTAAGCCACTGAAAGTTTTTGAAATATGCTCACTCTCCTTCCTTATAAAGAAAATTCAAAATTAAAACCTGTTATTTCTATGGCTCTATGGCCTCTGTGGCTGAATAGATTATTGAGATTTATTTACTAATGTTAAGCTGTAGCTACATTAAAATATTAGATTCTTCTTGGAAATAGTAACTTTTAAATCAAAATGTCATAGATATTACCTAGCATGTGCAAAACCCTGGGATCCCCAGCAGAAAAAAAAAAAGAGAGAGAAAATAGAAAATATAAGAAAAGATTTTTAGTTATTTGAACCACCTTCTGTCCTTCATATCAATAAATGCCACTGTTGAGTGGTCAAGCCAAGTAATTCTGGGAAAAACATAAATTTGTATTTTGACTTAAAAATATTCTTTCATACTTAGAATGAAAACAAGAATGGTGATTCTTTATACTTTATTTAAAATATATTTCCTATTTTATATGAAGTGAATAAATGTAATACTGAAGGAAATAACAATGAGCATTTTATTGAATATGTGCTCAGAACTGCAAGATAATATGTTTTAGACACATAATTATTTTAATGTTGTGTTAAGACTGTACCCTGGGCAAGATCCAGGTTCTTGGACTTGTTTATCTTCTGTGCGAGGACAACTAACTGTCCAATGCCAAAATACAATGAACTTTCAAATATCAAAGAGGAAAATTAAGTATTTCAAGTCCTTCAGCTGTTTTACAGATGTGTGAGCTTTGTAGTCCATTTTCTGGTTCCAGTAGGGCATTGTGACAATTTTTCCAATATGTGTATACTAGATAAGTTTTGGAAGTAAAATTCACTTACTTTAAACATTGAAATAATTTTTTGAATTTAAAATTTTACATTTATTTTTCTTAAAAATAAAGTCTTAAAAATCTAGCTTCAAAATTTAAAAAAGTCTCAATGTAATACATTAAATTGCGGAACCTTTTTTGTCAGGAAAATTAATGCCTTTTGAAAACAGGTATTCATTTAGATCTATGATTAACCTTTAACAAGATCTTCCTGTTAAATTCTACATTTGCTTTAATCTCAGTAGGAAAAATACAAAATAGTATTGCAGCATATAGGGTTTCTATATACCCTGTGGACATCAAATAATCTCTTACAGCTAAAGGCACATCTGTAACATATTTAAATGCCAGCTTTGGGCATTATTAGTATAAAATGCTAAGTCACTTCTTTTGGAAATGTTTTGAAAGTTTAAACTCCAAGAGGAAACTCCAATAAATAGTAATCTTATCATACCATTTGCTTCGAGGGAATGGTAGGAAGATGAATGACTATATTGCATATTTTTCATTTAGGGAAAAGTAGCATAACAGTCTTCCTTAAAATAAACAAAGCTCAGTGGTGGAACATTGCTGTGCTAAAAACCAGTGTGTTTCATGCCATCTTTCAGGACACTCTAAAATGATTTTAAATCCATGCTGTCAATTGCCGTGGATAGAAGTGATCTATCTACAAGTTTGGGGGCACTGTTCAAACTCTAAAAGTCTGATTATGCAAGTTCAAAGTGATTATTGATTGTTTTTTAAATATCTGTCTTAAGTTTATAATAATCTAAAAATCTCAGTGACTAATAAGCAAGTGTGTAGATATTTTCTAAGTAACATTAATTGAAAAAAATTGTGATTCCACCATAGTTTTTTTTTCCTTTTAACTTGCATTTTTTACTCTGTCCCCCTTTTTCAACAAAACTTTGAAGATCAAATATTCGTGACAATGTAGAAATGATTAAGCTTCATAAACAACTCGTGGAGAAAAGCAATGCTCTTTCGGTAATGGAGGGGAAATTTATTCAGCTTCAAGAGGTACTGTCATAATTTGTTTTATTGTGAAATATAGATGAAAAGGCTTCAAAAATAGTGTTCAAGTTGTGTTTTTTAAGTAGAATGGTCATAACACTAAAATGTAATTTTTAAAGATAGTTGATTTTATTCTCAAGTGTATAATTTCTCTTCATATATTGTTTGTTACAACTTAATTACTGCAACATTAATAAGACATTTTATAAATATCTGTCTTTTTAATAAACACTTCTGTCACAAATCATCTCATGCCATGAGTACTTATTTTTAACTTCTTTTTCTAAAATCATTACAGGTTCATAAAGACTTCACTGTATTTGCATTTATCTTCAGTTCTGCACATTTTTAAAATAGTAAATGTAGACCGGAGTTCTAAATAAATTAATAATCATGTTCTGTTCTTTCTTTTTTTTAATATATAAATTTTATTCAGTTTTTTTTTTTTTCTTGGTACTTGGATTTTTGTTTTGTTTTGTTTTTGCCAGGACTGGGGTTTGAACTCAGGGCCTCATGCTTGCATTGCACGTGCTCTACCACTTGAGCCACTCCACCAGCTGTGCAGCTGCTCAGTCTTTCTTTGATACGGGTTTTGTTTGGGTTTAGTTTAGGTTTTTTTGGTCACCATCATTATCAAAAAATATTGAATACCCATACTGTCAGCTATCAGTGTATGTGTTTTAAACCTTAACAATTTGATTTAAAAATACTTAGAATTCTTCATCACCACAGTTGTTTTTAAAATAACTATGGCCCCACAGGAATGTGCCATCAGAGGACTCCTATTTATTGGCAATGCATAATTAACATGGGTTCTGGAATTAATGAACTCCAGAACATTCCAGATGAGCAGAATTTATATTAAGCAGTACTTTCTTTGAAGTACTGAGACAAGGAATGCAGTAAACTGATAACAAAGCACAGGGTCATCTGAAGCCTAAATTCACTATTAAATTAAATAGTTAATTTTTTCAACCATACTCTGGGTAGTATTTGTGATCCTTCAGGAACCTCCTTAAATGCCCAGTAATAACTACCTTCCATATAAATGTTTGAGTTTGTAAGCAAAGAGACTGATTGATGAGTGGAGCAAGTGGGAATGGTAGCACTCTGCAGATAGCTAGAAGGGGGAAATTAAAACTACAAGTAGTTGAAAAAAGTTTCTAAAATCAGGAATTGAGAAAGTAAGTGACAAATTATTTTACATGTTCTTACTGTTTTGATTATTTTGATTTCCACTTAGCAGTGACATCAGCTATTTGTGCAAATACCAACAGTAATAAGCATCTGCTGTATTATTGATACCTCTTGTGGGAACTGACATAATGATTTGAGAAATTAAGGCAAACAGCTTCAATGAAATGGGAAGCCCAGAGGAAGCTTGTTAAAGATAATGTTCTATAATTATACCAAGATTAATGAAAATTAGCCTGAAGTAACTCAGTAACAATGTTTCTTTTCTGAGGTTTGAACTCAGGCCTTGCACTCCTAGGCTGGTGCTCTCCACTTGAGCCATGCCTTCAGCCCTAGCCATATTTCTTTTAAGTGAACTAAGAAAAACCTTAGTAGAACTTGATGACTTTCGTTAGCATGGAGGCATTACATAGTATGGCCATATGACCTCTATTACCTTTTTATTTATAAAAGAAGTATGAAACATTTAAGTGTATAAAACTGAATATAGAGCATATTCATGACCATTTTTTAAATCAAGAAGAGTTCATAACTATTTTACTGAATTGAAAACTTTTAACTTCACTATATTAAAATTAAAAGCTAAACATCAAGGCTGTTACATGGTATGATGGCAAATCCTGTTAGTAAACCTCAGTGGTCAGCTTTTTTGGCCCCATCCTGCAGCATTTTTAGACAGCATATCAAACCACTATAACCATAGTAAAAAGAAAAATGTAATTGCTATAATCAATTCACTATTGGTCACTATCAATAAGTCAACAACTCAGGACAAATAAAGGACAAGGACAGTTTGCCTTATGTGACTGTGCTGAGATAACCCTTCATTTTCTTCCTCATGTCACAATTGGGTTGAGATTATCTCCCATATTTATATGGACATCATATTTATATGGATAAATAGCATACATACATGGTTTATGATGTGAAGAATAAGCTGCATAACATATGCTTCAAGAGTAAATTACTACGTAGAAGTATAGTAATTTATTTATAGCATAATCCAAAAATAACACTTGTAATTTTTCTTTTTGATTTTTTTAGAAGCAAAGAACTCTCAGGATCAGCTATGATGCCTTGATGGCAAATGGAAATGAGCTAAATATGCAACTTAAAGAACAACGTTTAAAATGCTGCAGTCTTGAAAAACAATTACATTCTATGACCTTTTCTGAAAAAAGAGTAGAAGAGGTAAGCTACCAAAGAGTTCAGCCATCTGTTGCATTAAAACTTCTCTTGTTTAAAAAAGTAAAATAGGACATTTCAAATATTGTGTTTTTTTAATTCTAAGCTACACATATGGTGTTTTGAGCACAGTGAACTAGAGTAGTTAATAGAATATATGAATGGCAAGTCAAAGTTTAACAGTACTTGGAAATTTGCTGAGATCCACTGTTTACCTAAAGGATTAAAGATCCTTGAGTAAAATGAAAACATAACATCTGATGCCACATTACCTGTGGAACTTAACTTTCTCAACTATGACCGCTTATTAGTCATTTGTTATACAAATATAAAATTACAGGAGTACATCTATTTCTGAGGAGACGATGTTATGTTGTACAGTATCAGCAATTTTGTTGAATTATCTTTTTTTCTAGAAAATTGTTTGAAAACATATCTTCCTGTTATTGTTGCTACTCATGTCTCCCAACTAGCCCAGTCTTTTTCTAGCTTAATCCAATCCTAAGGAGAATTGAAGTGAAATAAGATGCTTACATTCTGTTCCGATCTTGGGAGAAGCTCTTCCTATTTCTTACTAGCATCAAAGGAAAATTTTGAAAATGGAGATGAATTTTAAGAGTACTCTAATCCAATGGGGAAAAAAATGTGACTACAAAATACACTTATGAATAAAACCTTAAATCCTAGAGAGTAGAAATCTGCATTGTAGTTGTAAAGATACAATTATTACTTCAAGTTTATTTCTGAAAATATTGTTCACTGGGATAAAACATTGTATTTAATCCTGTTTACTTATTCATAAGATGTGCTACTGGCTATTTGTTAATTCTAGGTGATAAGAGAAATCATATGTTTGGTTTAAATAGTGATTGGTGCAGTTTATTTGAGCCATGAACTTAAAGAAAAGTTAATGCTTTTATTTTTTAATGGGCCAATGAAAATTAATACAAAATGAATATAATGATGGATTTCACTGTGATAGAGAGTAAAAACTATTGTGTTTCCCAGGACTTAACAGCAAGCTCCTAACACATTGTTTATTTACTTGTGGCACATGTTGTCATAAAGTAGTGAATACATTTCTACTAAATTAAAACAGGAACATTTATTTCATGTTTACTTAACAACTTAGAAAAAATGCTTAATTAAATGTAGACAATATAGGTGGTCCAGTTAGTAGTTCTGCAATTTAGAAATCAATACTGAAGCATGTTATCATTCCCTCATGGTTTCTTACCCCTGTGTAGTTTTATATGATGATCATCTAATGTATAATTTTGTTTTCAGTGTGTAGCGTGCTAACCATTACACCATGGAACCTCTTTGTAATTTTATTTTCATTTTTAGCTGCAGGATAGAATTAATGATTTAGAAAAGGAACGGGAACTTTTAAAGGAAAACTATGATAAACTTTATAACAGGTAAATCATTATTCCGTGTGTTCTTTCATTTTCTTATTTGAGCTCTTTTTTAACAAAACATTTGTTGTTTCCAGAATATTGATTGAAGAATTAGCAACAGATGATAATAAGAAATATTCATACTTTATAAATAAAAATACAAGGTTTTTAGGGCATTGGTACTAAGTTTTTAATCTGACCAGTAGTCTGTTACCACTCAGAAACCATACTATTTTGTTGCTAGTAACCATCATTATCATTTATTGAACACAAACTATAGACTAACAGACATTGCTCAATACTCTACATTTATTTTATTAATCCCTCATATCAGGAATGTAGGGCATTGTAAATGTCCAGATTCAGTCAAGAATGCTAAAACAGAATTAAATAACTTTGAGAGATATTTCATACTCTTCTAAGGTATGAAATGGTAGAACTTGTATTTGAGCCTCTTCATCTCTGCACTGGGCTCTACAGCTTATTGACTGAGAATGATTGTGTGGGGAAGAACAAAGGTGTTTACTTACAATTACCTTTGTTCCTTATAAAGAGAAGTACGGGCATCTTAGCTCAAGATAAAGTTTAAAGAGCTGCTTCAATTTTAATTTTTATGCTGATTCAGAATTATGGCATTTTGGAAATTAATCCCTTTTGGTTTATACCATTTATGTTGCATATATATTAGTTTGGATTATCATTATTACAGGCTCAGTATGGTAAGGGTTACCAACAGTAGGACAGTATTTAAAATAATATTCAGGGACCTTCAGCAAGGGTGAAACAGCTAAAAATCTTTTTGTGGGCTTTGCCTTGGACCTCCTTCCACATCATTTTTTCCCAAGGTTTATTCTGGTCCCTTTCTCATCAACCCCAATTAATTTTTACAGTCGGGGCGGGGGGGAGGTGGGAAGTACTGGAGTTTAAGCTCAGGGCTTTGTATTTGCTAGGCAGGTACTTTACCACTTGAGCTACACACCCATCCCCATCCCTGGTTAATTTTACCTGAAGAATTTATTGTATTTGCTTCTAGAATAATGCATAGATTTATATTGATATATATCAAGATACTTAGTAATTACATATCTGAAAATTTCAACTCTCAGTACACAGATTGCACAGTACTCTATTAGAAGTCAGAAAAGATAATGATAGCCCTGTATTTTGCAAATGAGGGAATCGAATCTATAGAAAAATGAAGACACTTGTATAGAGAGAGCCACACAGCACTGCTGAGCCTCCAATAGAGAACCAAAACCCAGTTCTTTTGACTCCAAAACTTGAATTTCTCCCCAGTGCTTCACTGTGTCTCTGAGTTTAATTATATTGGAAAATTGTTTATGTAAAAGAGAAACATTCATCAGATAATGGAACTGTGATACATTCGGAAATTTTTATTGCTTTGTATTTGTCTTAAAATATCTTGAATTTTCAAATAATTTAACGTGCTCTAAATACAAGACAATAAATGCCATTTGGCCATTCCTTTTAAATTTTTTACTTATCCCCAACTTGAGAATTTACTAAACCTACTTTCTTGGAATTAGAAATGTCAGATTTAGCTGGGAATACTACATAAATGGAATTTTGACAAGGCATATTTTCTCATATTTACTTAATCACCCTAGAACTTTTATCTTTCCATATTAGAAGATGATCTAGGAGTGTAAATCTGGCTATGAAGGTTTTTTTTATGCTTTATGCTTAAGCTACATTTTTTTCCTGTCACAATGAAAACAGACCTTAGTATGCTGCTTATACTTGAATTTTATATGAAGAGTATGAAAGCTAGTGTGCGTAATGAGTGTCAAAACGTTTAATGTCAAAAAATTAATGACACTTGAGCTCAAAACCTAACATGTACATGTAATAATAAATAGAACTACAAAATCCTCTAATATGATTTTTTAAATATGTTTTCAGAAGTATAGCTGCAGACACTATAAAAATCAGCGTTGTCCCTAAGATTCTTCACAGCCCTTTTGTTTCACTGCACTGTTATTATTCATCACTGCCAACAACTAATGTTCATCAAAAACTATGTATACTCGCTGTTTGGTTAGTCATAATGACAGTATGTTTTAAGAAGGAGAGCATTTGTTTGTTATTCAAAATTGGCTTGTTTTCAAGAGAAAAATGTGATTTGCAGATTGCATTCTCATCTTCCTTTCTCAAATGAAATTTTGAATGTGTTTATTACTTGACATATGACATTTTAAGAGAATTATGTGGTAAGATAAAACCCTCATGTTAGTATTTGGTATGAGCCTTTTTTAATATGCTAAAACATTTTTGAAACAATGCCAAGAAGTAAGACTTTTGAAGAGTGTTAAATTTAAAAATTCAAAATACATTTTTTGCAATTAAATCTGGTCAGAGAGAAGCTTCATATTGTAATATGATAAAACTATGATTTATTTTTGAAGTTAGTATAGTTTTGGGGCCATGTAACTAATGAATACAATGGTTCTTCAATAATAATATTAGCAGTAATCTGGAAAAATTACTCAAATGTAGGTTTCATCAAACTTTTAGAGCCTCCCCACTTATCTGAAAACACACATATACCATTTTTTTTTTTTTTTTTTTTTGGGTAGGACTGAGGTTTGAACTCAAGGCTTCAGGCTTTCAAAGTGGGCACTCTACCACTTGAGCTACACATCCAGTCCATTTTGCTCTAGTTATTTTGGAGATGGGGCGGGGAGGGGGGTCTCACAAACTATTTGCACATGCTGACCTTGAACCAAAATCCTCACAATCTCAGCTCCTCAAGTATCTAGTATTGCAGGCATAAGCTTTAATGCCTTTTTTTTTTTTTTTTTTTTTGGTGATGGTACTGGAGTTTGAAATCAGAGCCTCACACTTGCTAGGCAGGCACTCTACCACTTGAGCCACTCAAAAAAAAAACCAGCATTAATGCCTGTTTTTTAACTGTTCATCTAACTTGAAAATTATAACAACCTTTTTTATTGTTCTTATGCTGTAACAGTCATCTAATATTTGAAATTTAAAAGAGCTTTGCTCTGTTTTTATAAACATCCTGCAATCTTCCTACCTAAAGTACTATGGATTTCTTTATAGATGAGTTTATTCTCCTTCAGTTCTCACATTAGAATGTCTTTGAACATTGGAATAAATGGAATTTCTTCTGCAAGAAAAGAAAACCTGAGGGTGGAGAAGAATTCTTTGGCTTTTATTTTGATCTTATCATGTTTTTGATCAAGAATGTATGTTTACAGTGTGCCAAGACCCAGGGCTGCCAATGGACATGCCAGTGACCACAGGCACCAGTGGGCATTCCACTGCAGACTAACAGTCTATCACTTCTGTAACATAATGTAACAGTGAAATGGGTACAAAGACTATCGTCCTCCCTCAGTTGTCACTGTTGGCAATAATCCGAAAATGTTTTCATGAATAAAAGGATCTCAAAAGCTGCTCTCATATGCAGATTTAATCATGTATACAGCTCTTACAAAGAAAATGGAGCCAGATGGGGTTCACCATTTATAGTTACACAGATGGCTCCGAGCATAGAGAAATACAGTAAATTCAAATGGAATTCCTCATGAAACTCCAGTGGAATGTAATCCTAAATTTAGAGGGAAAATAGCAGTGGACTAAATTCAGATTGACTTATACTGATTTACACTAGTATTTTGTGGGTTTGGAAAAACCAGGCTGCTAAATTGTTCTTAATTTAAACACATACAGCTTCTGATGTTTCTGCCAGATTAGCTGTTGGTGATCTTTCTGCTGGTACTAATGCTATTGGAACACTACTGTTTCTAATTTTTGGCATCTGATATAATGTATAGTTTTGCCTATTTCATCATGATAATTTTTTTCCAGGTGGTACATGTTTTTAATAATAGAAGACATACACATGTATGTGTATGTGTGTTCACACTCATGCATATGTATGTACATTTGTGTATATCATCTGGCAGACACAGAAATTATATTTGTTCTTTATTTTTAAATGAGTTTATAAAGGAACATTCTTAATTTGGTACTTAAAGTATATATATTTTATTTGGGTTTCAATTAAGGTAATTGTACCTTTGATGAAATTAGCTTAAAATATTGATACATCAGACCCATACATTTTTTAATTCCATATGTGAAATGAGACATTGGTAGAAGAAACAGATGTCATATTTAGAGGAGCTTCTAGAATTCCATTTAATTTCAAGGTCATATTATTTTAAAAGCAATAAAAATATTCAAAATGTGAAATGAATACAGTTTTGCTCTTTTGAAAGCTATACCTCCCAGAAAAGTACCTCTTTTGGAATAAAGCCTCAAAAGTAGCTGGTAGCAACATTAAGGGCAATATTCAATAATACATTTCTTTTCCATTTAGTTCATCATCAGCATAAAACCAGATTTTACACATTTTTGTTTCATGTACTGGGTTTAAAATAAGTACAAGGGTCAAAGCTGCTGATGATTATTCAATCATATCAAGCTTCACAGATAATGGCTTTCTACTGAAATGAAGGTCAAGATCAGTTTTTCTACAACCTGGCTATCACTTGAGGAACTTTAGGAAAATAGAAATTCCTGGACCCTAGGGCCTTTGTTTTTACATCTCCCTAAGTGGTAGTGCAACTAGCTGGGGTGGCACCATTGTGTACAGAGCACTTGGGAGCCACCAGGTAAATAATGGTTATTGTGTACCTCTGTGTATCTTCCGATATGCTAGGCCTTGACCATTAGCAGATCTTAATCATAATTAAAGCTGCTGTACTTTTATACAGGAAGAGTAATTCTGTCTTCATTATTCTTACTAGATACAGGGCATTGGATTCATACCAATCATAAGTGAAACTGTTCTTAGCCTATTGCTTTTTGTTTTTTAGGACAAAATTGCATTATCATTACTTCTTAATCCGTATCAGAATTGCTGTCTTGTGGTTCAATATACTGTCATTTTGTGGCCAGTATTCTGTGAATATGTTATTATCACAGAGTCTTGAAAAGTGTCACAGAATCAAGGGGCAGGTGGAAAGTCCATTTTCTCAGTATGCAGAGGGCTTATAAGTAGGGAGAATGGTTTTGTCCCATGTCAGTTGCTGAGGTTTTGAATTGTGGATTCCTCCAAAGTATGCACAAAAGCTGCACGCTGCCAACTTTTCTGACTTTAGAGCTCTAAATTAAGGCCAGTTCCTTTGCTCATCCCACAGACTCTTTCATGTTTCCTAACCGCAGCCTGAGAAAGGCGCCTTGGTTTCAACAGCAGCAGACCAGCATATGTTTACTTAATTCCTAAGACATGATGACAGTGGTCTCTGTGCCACTAAAAGCTTTTCTCTTTATTATTTTCGGTTGAAGCTAATTTCCAAGCTTTCCTTGCCTGTCACGTGTGTTTTGCAGTGCATTTGGTGCTGTCCATGAAGAGCAATGGAAGTTAAAGGAACAGCAGCTGAAAGTACAGATTGCTCAGCTTGAGACTGCCTTGAAATCTGATTTAACAGACAAAACTGAAGTCCTTGACAGATTAAAGACTGAACGAGGTACATATAAAGTAACTGCCAACTTACTCATTCAGACATCTGATGTTCACTCACTGAGCCAACCAGTACTCCCTGTGGTGCCTGCTGTTTGCTGGTCACCTTGCTAGTACTGGGGACACAACCTGATTGACAGCCATCCACTTTCATAAATTTACTAGTTGTTGAAAATTTCTCTTACTCAGCCTAGCACATTTGCCAAACAAAACAATTGTTTTTTCTCAGAGTTACTTTTATTCAGGTTGTCTTATTAAATGTGTTTAATTTTCCTAAATTCTGAGCCTTTCTTTTTTCAACAGTCAACAAGTGTTTATTACGCATCAGTATATGCTAGGCACTATTGTAAGTTCTAAGGATATAGCAATAATGAAACAAAGGCCTTGCACTCAAGAAATATAAATTTAATAGGGAGAAACTGACAATCATTAAGCAAATATGTCAGGTGGTGACAAATGCAATGAAGAAAAACAGCAATGTAAGATGACAGTGGCAGAAGTCATTGCTTGCTGGTTTTGATAGGTTCAACTGGAAAGACCTCTGATAGTGAGATATCTGATTCTGTTCTGAGACAGTGGATGTAGATATCAGGGAGTCTTATCAAGTGTTTCTGCTAAAATAATCATTAGTAAGTTTCATGTCATGAGTCATAGACTTCAACCTTTTTTGTCTCATAGAACTAAAATTATTATAATTAAAGGTGCCTGAACTACTGTATCACACACACTTATATATAGTACAAATATGCACCGTGGGGGAGATAAACTGTTTGAATCAAGTGCTACTTCTGTGTGCCCATCCACTAGATAAACTAAATAATGCCATACTAAGGTACTCCTTTGAATATTTGCTATTTAGTTGCATAAGAATGCTTAAAAGTTTAATACAGCCCGGGTGTGGAGGTACATACCTGTAATCCCAACAAGTGGAAAGCTGAGACAGGAAGATTGCAAGTTCGAGGCCACTCTGGGCTGCATACCAAGACCCTGTCTCACACACAAAAAAAAAGTTTAATACAAACTCAACAAAAGAATCATACTTTAGTTAGTTCTCTTATGTATTAATTTAGATCATAATGTCATATTTTACTGACTGAAAGGAACATTTTTTCACATTGTATCTTATGTGATAGCAATTTAAAACTGTGGTCAGAACTGGGTGTGGTGGCACATACCTATAATCCCAGCACTTGGGAAGCTGAGGTAGTAAGATTATAAATTCAAGGACAGCCTGAGCTGTATATTGAGACCCTACCCTAAAAAAATAATTAATTAAAAAATAAGCATGTGGTCAGACTTTTTTTCACATGTCAACAAACCTGAAATAGGAGAACATCGTATAGTCAGTATAGTCTTTATTACAATGAAATACAGTAATCAGTATTTATTCACCAAGAGATTAAATTTGATGATTATGAATTGTTGTAGAAGGTTGTGAGTGTAATAAAATGGTGACATGTTTTTTGACCTGATGGGTGTTGAAAATTTTTCATGTCACAGATACAGTTCTGATTGTGGTGTGCGTTGTTGAATGTCTAACAGAGTGCTTTGTCTTGTAGTTGCTCAATAAATGCTTGTCCACTGGAGCAAATACAAGTGGTCTGTCTTCCCTCTCTCACCTCCAGAAGCTAACAAACTGCTCATTTTTAAAAGGAAATGAAAGAAACCTTTTTGTTGTTGTTGTTTCTATACTTTCTATTTCCAGAGATACCAACAATTCTAAAACTTTTATTTCTAAGACATCTGATTGGTCTCTGAAAAGGCTGTGCCCCCAGCTCTAAGAAACACTTTCTAAGGGGTAGATTCCTAGTTTTTTCTTTACACTGTTTATTTTGAGAGTTCTTATTAAGTATTACAGTTGCTAAGACATTTTAATTATCTGTCCATCTCCATTTTATACAGGAGCTTATGTATTTTGAGGATGTTTTTGAATAATCAAAATAACTCACGTACACTGTGAAAAAAAGTCTATTAAACAAAAAACTGAGAATCACTCAACTTCACAGCCTCAGGATAATCACTGCCAACATTTGATTTCTGTCTTCTCAGAGTTGTTAATATATGCATATACCTCTTTAATACACTTTTTATTTACTATATTGTAAGATCATTGCCCCCCCTTTTTGGGGGCAGTACTGGGGTTTGAACTCAGGTCCTTGGACTTGCTAGGCAGGTACTCTCCCACTTGAGCCATGCCCCTAGCACTTTTTTTTCTTTAGTTATTTTTTCAGATAGGGTCTCACACTTTTCTCCTGACACTGGCCTTGGACCTTAGTCCTCCTCCCTATGCCATCTATGCCTAGAATTACAGATGCACATGATCGTCCCTGGCTTGTTTCTTGAGATGGAGGTAGGGGGGGGTCTCACTAACTTTTTGCCCTAGCTGGCCTCAAACCTCAACCCTCCCAACCTCTGCTTCCCAAGTAGCTGGGATTACTGGCATGTGCCACTACACTCAACCCTGAGTATATCCAACCTTGAGTATAAATTTAAATCTATGTCATCATCATTTATAATGGCTGTTACAGTTTTTCATTGTGTGGGTATACCATAGATTATTTGTCTTTTGTTGGTGAATATTTAAATAACTTCTTTATTTTGGTGGTGTGATATTAGGGTTTGAATTCAGGGCCTCTTGCTTGCTAAGTGGGCACATTACCACTTGAGCCATGCCCCCAGTCCATAACTTCATTATTTTTAAATATCATAAACAACATCTTTCCAGAGAAATTTTTACACATTTTTCCAGTTACTTTCTAAAGAAAAATTACCTGAACTGTTATTTTCCAGTTATTTTTCTTTGAATAGTTCAAACTTGTAAGTCTAAGGATTCAAGTTTTTATTTATTTGTAAAGACATTATAAGTTATAAGAAAAACATAGCCTTTATTTTTTCCAGGGAAACAATAAATTAAAAAATTGAAGTTATCTATATCAGGAAGTGTTTTAATATTTAGAAAGTTGGGTTTTCACACAGATTTTAATTCTTTGATTCTACTTTGAAGTCTCCTCAAACACCATCCTCTTCATGTGTCAGTGCTCTTTGTCAGAGTTGTTTCCCTGGCTTCTTATAGTCATTCATCTAACTGGCAAATCATTTTTAGAGAATGCTCACCTCTTTATTCAAGGTACAAATTAGTTTCAGATTGTGTGAATGTGTGGGGGAAGGATATGTAAATGCAGTTTGCATTTGGTTAATGCTTAAATTAACTGCATGTGTTTAAGGCTTGCTTTTTTTAAAAGTTCCTTTCTATCTTTAGCTGAAATGCATAATTCAGCATAATGCATATGGTTATATTGATCACAGCTGAAGATATTAGCACAAGAGGGCTCTGAAAATTGTTTAAATTATTCTCTGCACTTTCCTTAATAATGTGCTGGAAGAACATAAATTTGAAAGAGTGAAATGTTATCTCATTTGAATAAAATGCTGTTTAGCTTAACCTGCTTTTTGTCAAATCATAAGGTAAGGAGGTTATTTTTCATCTTGTACAGAATGCTTTGATTTCTCATATTATAATTCAGCAAGTCTATTTCCTGTTTGAACTGTAGTGTTTCAGTACTTTTTTGAAAAACCCAAGAGTTATATCCTCAATACACAGTCAGAGAAAGGAAAAATATAGTGTATAATTCTATATAAATTGAGCAGAGAGGTTACTGATGCTTGGTGATGTCTTCTCCCACTAAGTTACTCTCCTGCAAATAATGCCCTAGTTTTTAAAATGTCAGTAAACACAGACACAGTTGGTGAAACAAAGATGAGTAAAGGATGGAAACATTTAAATGACTTTATTACCTATTAGCATATCATTCTTAGAAACTGTGCTCTGAAAAATTAAAACGGTAGAAAAACTGGAGCATTGAAATAATAAAGTACATACTAGATTAAGATGGAGCAGTCACGTTCCTTATACTTTAGCTCATGCTTAAGCCCTTAGTGTTTTCATGGCCATAGAATGAAATTATGTTCCTCCAGATCTTTGGTTTGTCATCCTTCTGACTGTGTTTACATTTTTTGTTGTGGCCTAATGATTAAGTATTTTTCACATTTAGAGATCCTTTTGGTTCACTAGATATAAGCAACTTACACTGAAAGATGACCTTTTAGCCTTCTACCAATAAGATTCAAGTGTTTATATATTTGAGCTGAGCATCATAGTGCATATCTATAATCCTCACTGCTCTGGAGGCAGAGGCAAGAGGATCTTGAGTTTGAGGCCAGCCAAGCAAATTTAGCAAGACCCTATCTCAAAAACAAAGGGTCTAGAGGCGTGGCATGTGCCAGAACCTAGGTTTCAATCCACAGTACCAAAAAAAGGAGGGGGTATATATTTATATTAAAATATCTCTATCTTTGTATATCTTAGGGTTGCATTTTTTTTGGTTTTTAGATTGCTAGGAAATACATGATCTTAAAAATATCCAAATTTAATTCATTTCTTCTTAACTGTAATTTAACATTGTTACTTAGATGTAGTATGTATAGCTTGGGAACACAAGCCTTAAAAAAGTCAGAAACATTCTTATATAAAAGGTAATCAGAGCTGGAGGAGTGGCTTATGTGGTAAGTGCCTGCCTAGCAAGCACAAGGCCCTGAGTTCAAACCCCAGTGTACTGCAAAAAAAATAAAATGTAATCTGAATGCAAATGAATTCATGGAAAGAATTCTTGGAAAATGTATTGATTTCTTTTTTAAGAAAAGGCAACAAAAGTGTACAACTTAAATTGAGGACTTATGATAAACATAAGTCATTGAGAGCAGAAAGAAATTAGTGGAGATGTTTTAGATGACATAGTTTAGATAAGCCTATGGGGAGTCCACAAGGGAGGGTTACTGATGGTGGTTGTCAGTAACCCTAGCAGGAAGCACACTTGAGAACATGAGACTAAGAATACACACTTGTCATCCAGCTATTATGCTTTTAAAATTTTAAACATGTTTAATG
Source organism: Castor canadensis (assembly GCF_047511655.1). Lineage (NCBI taxonomy): Eukaryota > Metazoa > Chordata > Mammalia > Rodentia > Castoridae > Castor > Castor canadensis. Next base: position 31,731,154 of record NC_133400.1, read on the forward strand.
CAGAGAGGAAAAAAATTAGTCTCTATGAATTTGCCATGTCTGGTAGCTCTACTTTATATTCCTGCTTGACGGTCATGGTAAATGTGTGCCTAGGCACACGGAATTCATATCCATTCCTTAATGATAGCACTAAGTCTTTGTCCCATTAATTAATAGCATGAACTCAGTGAACAATGGACACATGTGAATTATCATTGATACTACCTTGCACTGGTTAAGAATCTGTTTCTCCTATTGGAACAGATTTGTTAGAAGTACTACTGATTAAATTACAGATTTGCAGTTTACTAGATATATTATCTTGTTTTAATACAAAGACTTTATGCTAAGTTGAGGAAAGAAATTTCAAAACTAAAAGACAAAAACTAAAAGAAAAAAATTTTTTGCATGCCTTTCAGGACCCTTAATAAGGAAGTAAAAATCATATATTTCGAAATGCATATTCTTAGGCATTTTAAATAGAATGTTTCTTTGAAGTCTCGGAGGCCACAATTTCCTTATATTAATACTATGAACTTACGTTTTTGATAAGCCTCAAATCATATGGTAGACACATGATAGTGTTTCTTCACTCCTCGTTCTCCTGCTGCCTTTCTTTAGGTACTAGCTCAATTTCCTCTCTGACCTGAGCGACACTAGATCCAGCTTGGTGTGTAACAGGAATTAAATTAATTTGAAAAGTGTTCTCTGACCTAATTGTCACTTACCTATCTTTCTAATTGTGTTGACTTATTTTTAAGACCAAAATGAGAAACTCATTCAAGAGAATAGAGAACTACAGTTACAGCATCTGGAACAAAAGCAACAACTTGATGAACTTAAAAATCGCCTGAAGTTTTTCAACCAGGTGAATTATTGTCTTATTTAATGAATTTTATCTACATATTTTATCCCTAGAGAAAATACTGTATTACAAAATAAAAGCAATTCAGGATATCACTTAATTTATTTACTCTATGCATGATTAGGCAGCTTATGTTCTGTGAGGACATTCTCAATAGTTGGAGTGTCTCCTGTACGTAGTTCATTAATTCATGGTCTCAGGCTCCCAGGCTTCATTAAGATGACTTAAATAGTTGACTGTCTCTTGTACCTTCCAGTAACATCTCATTGAAAGTTTTTATTTAACCCATTGCAGGAAAGTGATATTAATGCTGATGAATTGAGTGAAGCTCTCCTGCTTATAAAGGTAACTTTTTGAACTTGACCATAATTTCTTATCTTCATATAACTGTTTCAACATAATGATGACTTTCATCTGTAGCCCTTATAGTAGGAGAATGAATTATTTGAGCATCTTCTGAAATGTAGTGCCTGTTTTATGCATATGTATATATATATATCTATATATACATATATATAGATATATATAAATTCATCACATATCAACTCTACTGAGACTGAAGAAGATGTTCTGGTGACATTTAGTTAAAGCATATGCATAATTCATAATAACATCAAAATTACATTAAGATAGACCTCAGAAACCCTTATTTAAAGCACTGTCTTTAACTGTAACAAACATCTTACTTTTACCTGGCTCACTATACACTTTTCTGCCCTAAAAGATCTTGATTTGAACTATATTATTGTAAGTAAAATACCAAGTTATAAATATAGCAAGAATATATTTTCTAGTCTAGGGTATTCTTTTATCTATAAGAAGACACAAGAAAATGTACTTCTTTCCTTTTTAAGTCACATTGTACATTTTAGTTGAATGAAGATATACAAATAAATGTCCATGATTCTTTTTTATGTTGTGAAGTAATAAAGTGTTTTTTGATTTCTCTGTAATTGTGGCAAATCTCTATCCATATATGTATGTTAGGAATACTTTATTACGGATGAAAATACATGGTTTCAATATATGATTATCTCTTGCTGTATCTACATTAGTTCACATGATCACATTCAAGATTCTTGTTTCAGTAATAAATGTTTTTCTTTAGGCTCAAAAAGAACAGAAAAATGGAGACCTTTCATTTTTAGAGAAAGTAGACTGTACAATTAATAAAGATCTAGAGCGCTCGATGAGAGATCTGCAAGCAACTCATGCAGAAACAGTGCAAGAACTTGAAAAGACAAGAAACATGCTAATTCTACAACACAAAATTAATAAAGATTATCAGGTAATGTAATACACTAAAATTGAAAGGGTAGGTTTTCTGATATTCTGCTGATGATTTACTTTTCTAAGAAGTATCATATCGTAATCTGTTATCACCTATTACTGTATGTTACCACATCCCTAGAGTTTAGCCTTGAACCTAGGTAGTTAGAATAAATAGTTAACAAACATTTTAAGTCCCTGGTTTAGGAATGAGTAGTGACAGTGAACTCACCTCCATAGTGTTAGCAGATACATCAGAGTTATCCTCAAGTCCTGCCACAGTCACCTTAGGTTAGCTTTTAACAAAGTGGAAACTCATCTCCATAAAAGGGAATCCAGAGCTTTGCGTATTTTACTTACAATCTGTGAACACTGACTGCAAGCTTAGTTTTTTAAACTGAGGTCAGGATACCATGGTTTACAGCTCCTGGTGGCCCATCTAGAAAATGCCTGAATCATAGTAGCTTTGAAAAATGAAAATGGACTAATCTTAAGTATTGAAACTTAGCATCTCTTGTTTTTTAGATGGAAGTTGAGGCAGTGACCCATAAGATGGAAAATATGCAGCAAGATTATGAACTTAAAGTGGAGCAGTATGTTCATCTTCTTGATATCAGGGCTGCACGCATCCAGAAATTAGAAGGTACAGTGCACACAACTTTTGTCCACAGTTACTATAGAGGAGTAGATTTATAAAAGTTGAAAATGTCAGCCACGTCTTCACTCCCAGTCTTTTGCTATATTTCCCCTCAGTGTGTAATAAACTACCAGAAAGACTGCTTCATCTGATCCTTTTCTGCTCAAGAATTTTTAGCAGAATTTTTCAAGAATTTACTGCTTTTTGAGTTCAGTGTTGCAGGCAAGATTCCAAAGTACTGCTGGGTGCCAATGGCTCACACCTGTAATCCTAGCTACTCAAGAGGCAGAGATTAGGAGGATCACAGTTCAAAGCTAGCCCCGGACAAATAGTTCAGGAGACCCTTTCTCAAAAATATTCATCACAAAGGGAAAAAAAAAACCAGATTCCAAAATACTTCATAAATACTGTAGACTCAAATTTACCTCTAATTTCTCTTTTATGCAGCTTGTGCACCTCAGCCAGCTAGGTCTGCTTGTTCTTTGTCAGATTCATCTTGCTTAGTCTAGTCACCCACCTTAATTCTTGCTGTTTCTCTGCCTAAATCACCTTTTTACCTTGACTTCAAGATAATACCCTTTTCTACTTCAAAATCTTAGCTCATTGCTCACCCACACCAGGAAGCTAGCTGTGATTACTTGTGCTAATTACCTCAAACCACTGTCCCTCTACCTGAAACACCCTTGTGATGATTTTCGAACTCCAGCAAGTGTGACATTCATCTGAGGAATATGGTTGTGGTGGCACACGCCTGTCATCCCAGCACTTTGAAGCTGAGGCAGGAGGATCAGGAGTTTGAAACTAGCCCTGGCTACATTGTGAATTCAAAGCCATCCTGGACTTTTAGATCCTATCTAAAAGAAAGGAAAGGAAAGAAAACCACCTGCAGGACTTGTTTAAAATATGGCTTACAGGGCCCCATCCCTAGAGGTTCTGGGGCCCATGAATCTTATATTTAGAAAAAACAGAAGCTGTTGATATGCAGGTGAAAGACTATACCTTGAAAAACACTAGCCTAGCGCGTACCTACACCATTTTTTTCTCATGTACTCAGAAAACATGTTTAAGGATGACATGAATGTTCCTCAGTTTGGGGCTTTTGCATATTCACTGTATCCACTATACGAAGTTCTGTAGTCGTAAGTACTGTCTGATGTCCACTCTCAGACAGTACTTAATTCAGTCGCCTGAATTATTGAGGCGATTTGTTCACAATTTGTATATATTTATTGATATTTATTATACTGGCAGTTAAGTCAGAAAAATTCATAACTACTTTTAATCATGTTAAAATAGTAAACCTATTACATATTAACATAAACTATAGTATTTATTTTTAAGGTATTTCAAAAAATTGTGTGAAAGTGGCATTCTTTTAAAATTTTTAATGTTTTTACAAACCTGTTAACGGTCTAATTTACTAGAAAATAGACAAATAATTACATCTGCTTCTGCATTTAATTTGTTGTGATATCACACAGCATATAGCCTCTGAGAAACTGCTTTATATACTTACAATAAAAATGAAAAAGGTAAATAACATCTAAGTACTATTATTAAAATAGTTTTATTCTCACAGACCCCTAAGACATTTTAAGAGACGTTTAGAGTTTCCCAGACCACACTTTGAGAATCTCTGCTCAATGAAGAAGGAATAAATAAATATCTTTATCTAATTGAACAGGGCTTTCCAAAAGTCAAGGAGCAGTGTATATCTTTTATTCCTAGTAGTACTCAATAAAAATTTGCCTAATGGAATTTTCTTTGTTACAAGGGAGGTCAGAGGGAAGAATTTTCATTCTTTCAAGTCTTAGGAAATCTTAACCAGTGCTTTGTCCTCTAAATTCATTGATTCATCCCATAAACATGTTCAGGTCCCTAATGCATCCAAGCAAAGTGCTAGCCAGCAAGAATACAAACAGGAAAAACTGAGGCACCATCCTCTAGGAACTCAGAAGATGTGAACAAGTAAATAGAAGGTTATGCTTTGCTATAAAGAATGTGAAACTAACAAAAGCCAAAGGAATTGTCTTAGTCTATTTGTGTCACTGTAACAGAATATCTGAGACTGGATAATTTATAAATATCAAAGATTATTTTTTGTTTTGGTTTGGTTGGTGTGCTGGGGATTATACCCTGGATCTCATGTGTGCTAAGCATGTACTCTACCACTGAGCTACAGTCCTAATATGAGGGATATATATCTCACCGTTCAGAGGCTGGACTCCAGATTGAAGGGCCCACATCTGGTAAGGTTCTTTTTACTGTGTTATCCCATGGCAGAAGACAGAAGCGCAAAAGAACATGCACAAGTGAAAGCAAGAGAGGACAAAACTCACTTTTACAATAAACCCACTCTTGATAATGACATTAATCCATTCATGAGGGCAGAGTCTACATGACCTCTTTAAAGTCCCAGCTCTCAACACTGTTACTTTGGGGATTAAGTTTCTAGCAAAAGAGTTTTAGGAGACATGCAAACCATAGCAAGTATCAAGGAAATGTCAATGCAGTAACACCTATTTCTACCTCAAGATTCAGGGAAAATTCCACACAGTAGGGGGGAAAAAGACAGAATTCACCACTTAGTGAAAGTAATGAGAAAAGCCTTCCAGACAGTAAAGCAGGCAAAAGCACCCTAAATTTCCAGGTGTGGCAGCTAATATCTGTAAACCACAGCACTGGGGGAGGGTGGTGGAAGAATTGTCGGTTTGAGGCCAACCTGGATTATACAGAGAGATTCTGGTCTCAAACAAAAAATATCCTAAATATAGAGCATTGTGGTACGTGTGAGAAACTGTACTGTGGATCCAATTAATTGGATCTCAGGATGAGTAAAGTGAGAACCTGGAAATAAGACTAGAAAGAAGGGAGGGGTGAGGATAGGTAAGACACCTAAAAAATTAGCTAGCATTTGTTGCCCTTAACGCAGAGAAACTAAAGCAGATACCTTAAAAGCAACTGAGGCCAATAGGAAAAGGGGACCAGGAACTAGAGAAAAGGTTAGATCAAAAAGAATTAACCTAGAAGGTAACACACACGCACAGGAAATCAATGTGAGTCAATGCCCTGTATGGCTATCCTTATCTCAACCAGCAAAAACCCTTGTTCCTTCCTATTATAGCTTATACTCTCTCTACAACAAAATTAGAAATAAGGGCAAAATAGTTTCTGCTGAGTATTGAGGGGATGGGGGGGAGAGGGAGGGGGTGGAGTGGGTGGCAAGGGAGGGGGTGGGGGCAGGGGGAAGAAATGACCCAAGCCTTGTATGCACATATGAATAATTAAAAAAAAAAAAAAAGACTAGAAAGAACAAAATCACAAAGGCCCTGTTTGCCACCATGATAAGTTTGAGCCTTACTAACTTGGAGAATCATCAGCCAGGGGTTTTTAACATGCTCAGCACTGCATTTTGGAGATTATGATATACATATTTGGAGAATGAATAAGACATGGAGGGAAGAAGCAGTCAGAGTTTGGTATTATTCTAGTTAATAAACTGAAAGTATAAAAAAGATATAGTAGAGATAGGGAGGTCAGGAACAAATCTGATAAAGACTCAGGGAATTGTGTGAAATAATAGTGACCTTATAGACGTGGGGGAAGTAACAGAAAAGAATCTAGGATGAGTGGTTTCTGACTTGAACAACTGGATGAATGCTAACACCATCACTTGAGATTCAGAGTACAGAAATAGAAGATAACATGATCCCTTCTGGTTTTGATATGTTGAGTTTAATGTGCCCTTGAGATATCCAGGATGTTAAGAGTAAGGCAGAATATTAGATATGTTGGTCTGGAATTTAGGAAAGAAATCTGAATTAAAAATAGAAATATGAACCAGGTATGGTGGATCATGCCTATAATCCCAACAGAGATCAGGAGGATCCTAGTTTGAGGCAAAAAGTTAGCAAGACCCATTTCAAAAGCTAGGCATAGTGGATCACATCTCTAATCCCAGCTACACAGGTGGCATAGGCAAGAGGATCATGGTCCAGGCAAGCCCAAGCAAAAAAAAGCACAAGAACCTATCTGAAAAGTAAGTAAAGGAAAAAAAGTGGGAGTGGGGCCTGACTCAAGTGGTAGAGCACCTGCCTAGCAAGAAGAAGGCCCTGTATTCAAATTCCAGCACTGCTCAAAAAAAATAGAATTATGGACACTCTAAGCATATTGATAGTAGCAAAATTCATAAAAGCAAATGAGATCACCCATGAGAACATGCGGACTAAGAAGAGAATTTAAAACAGATCCCAGGGAACTTGCAGAGAAAGAAAAGACCTTAAAAAATGAAAAGAGGAGAAACAGAGAAGACATATGGAAGCCCAGATAAGATGGAAATTTGCAGAAAGGAAAGCATTCATCAGTCTCAAATGAAGGAAAGAAATCAAATAATACAAGGTCCAGTGTCGATTGGGTTTAGTAATTAATTGGTTGTTGGTGGTTGGCTCTTAACATGAGTAGTTGGAAAACACTTGTATACATTATTCTTTCTAGAAATTTGAGTTTCCAAATACATTAAGGGGGGAATGTGTATAGAAAAAGATGTATCTTTAAACTGCACATTTAAAGTATCACTTGGTGAGCCTGGACCTATGTAAACAACTGTGAAACCATCACCATAATCAAGATCATAAACATGCCCAGCACCCCCCAAAACAGAAATGTATGTGTGTGTATCTTAATCTTATTGAGCTATAGGGAAGAAGCCCATGGGAAGAGACCAGGGATAGAACTGAGGCAGAGGAGCAGGTAGATCCAAGTAGTGGCCTCTGCTGTCCAGTCAGAGGCTTGCTTTCTTCCTTCCTTTTCCCTGTTTTAGGCTACTAATTACTGAAGTTGTAATGTTTTTAATTTTTTTTGTTGCAAATTGACAAATTATAGTTGTATGTATTTTGAAGTTGTAATTTTGTTTAGTAAAAGATGTCAAAACAAGTAATGAACTTCTGTATGATAAAGTATTATTTACAGAAAAATAGTGTAGTCATAGAATTTAAGATTGAGAGTGGCACTAAAAGTACTGAGACCTCCTACCGCTTCAGCGGTCAGTTTGCATCTCCATATGTCAATATTTGAAAATCTCTAAACTGTGTGTCTTCTTCTCTTGTAGCCCAGTTAAGAGATATTGCATATGGCACCAAGCAGTACAAATTTAAACCAGAAATCATGCCAGATGACTCTGTTGATGAATTTGATGAAACCATCCATCTAGAACGTGGTGAAAATCTCTTTGAAATCCATATCAGCAAAGTTACCTTTTCTTCTGAAGTTTTACAGGCATCTGGAGATAAAGAGCCTGTCACTTTCTGTACCTATGCTTTCTATGATTTTGAACTACAGACAACTCCCATTGTGCAAGGCCTTCACCCAGAATACAACTTCACTTCTCAGTATCTTGTTCATGTTAATGACTTATTTCTGCAGTATATTCAGAAGAACACTATCACTCTTGAGGTTCACCATGCTTACAGCACAGATTATGAAACAATCGCAGCATGTCAATTGAAATTCCATGAAATTTTAGAAAAAAGTGGTCGAATATTTTGCACAGCCACTTTGGTTGGTAAGTACAGTTTATAAGCTTTGGATGTTTGAGTCATTAATTTGGTTTGTATGTTCAATGATATTCTACATTAGTATCTTCTTTTATACATTAAAGGTACATTCTTAGTAGGAACATGTTCTTTGCCCACAGTTGAACTAACTTCAGTGTCATTAATGATTTCAGTAAGATACTATCGATACTTATAACTCTTATAAATATCTATTAAACTTCCAACTTCAGATGTTTATTTACCCTCTTGATTAAGATATTACAGTATCACTATTCTTAAGTACTAGGAATACTGGTCAGTGGTAAATAAAACACACAAAACCTGTGCCACTGTGTGGCTTAGCTAACCTTCTAGAGGGAAAGCAGGCAATTAAATAAATAAATGTATATATAGTCTATTTATTTACTAATCTATCTGTAGAGAGAGAGTCATATGAAGTCATAAGAGCAAGAGGCTAAAGAGGCCTGGAGGGTTCCTACTTCAGATAATGGCTTCTCTAAGAGGGTGACACTGGTAAAGACCTGAATGAAGGTCCATGGCAGAATATAGGGGAAAACAGTTTCAGGATGGGGAAATAGCAAAAACAAAGATCTGAGGAGTAACAGACCTTGTTGGAGGCACAGCAACAAGCCCAGTAACTGTAGCAAATAAAAAATTAAACCAATTGGCAAGGACCAGATCATGTTATAGAACCTTGTGGATCAGAGTGAGAATTTTTGAATTTTTTTTAAGTTTTATGAAAATCGTGCTGAGTACTGTGGAAAGGATAATCTTTAGGTGACAAGAGGGAAAATAAGACCATTCACAATTTATTGCATTGATTATGGGAAGATGGCAGTGGCTTGAATTAAGATGGCAATGAAAGTGGTGGTAAGAAGTTTCATGTTCGGGATGTTTTTTATTAACTCTTTCTTTAGGATTTGCTGATTGTTAAATATAGGTCAATGAGGGAAACAGAGAAGGCAAGAATTTCTGGAATGTGATGCCATTTACTGAGCTAGGAAAGATTGGGAAAGGAACAAATTAAAGGAAGAAAATCAAAAGAGAAGTGGGGCAAGTTGGTGAAGTAGAAACTTTCTCCATCTGACTCCATGAATAGGAAGAGTCAGAGCAATAAAGAAGAGACTATATTTGGAAGAGAGAACAAGAAAAAGAGGACCAGGAGCTACAAAAGAAGGAACTGAAAAGCATGGAGAAACAGAAAGATGACAGAGTAAATTAGCAGCTTCAGCCCTATCTCCACCAGTGGGGAGGGGAAGCTGAAGCTTCTACCACAAAGTAAACTAGGTGGCTTTGCAGCAGACTGGCAGACCTAGCAGTGGGACAATCCCATACCTCCCATAAGCCTTAAACCTAGTATGGGGATTTTGTGGGACTGACTTCTCCAAGGTGATAGATAAGAAAGATATTCTTTCTCTTCCTATATCTCAGAAAGCTATAAAAAGAGAGAGCCTGCTTTTCTAGACTGAGCTACTTGGGAACCTAAAAACAAAGAACAAGTGCAATTCAGGGAATCTTGGGACACAAGCCCACTGTGTCTGGAAGGGAGACAGCCATGAGAGGAAGTTGTAAAGAGGAAGAGGGTCTGACATGGGCAAGCTGAGAAATTTAAGCAGCAGGAACTTTCGGAAATGGAGGATATGGTGGTCAGGGCCCCACCCTCCATGATGAAAGAAAGTTCCATTGCTTGAGTATCACTGTGGAAACAGCACCAAGCCTGTGGATGACAGAGTGTTCAGGCCCCAGGAGCTGCCTGCAAGCCACAGGCATTTGCTGCCAAGCAGGTTTTGAAACTGAGATACTCTGTATTCTTGAAAACCAGGGAAGACTCATGGAGTCTTAGGACACCCTGCCACATTGTCTAGATGGAGGATAGCTACAAGCTGTGGTTGTAGAGAAGGAAAAGGTGTGATGTGGACCCACTGAAAAATTTAGGCAGTAGGGAGCCCAGGCAGTGGTCAAGGTGATCAGTGGCACCACCCTCCCTGAAGAAAATATATCCCATTGCCTGAGGATCACTGTGGACACTACCCCAAGCCTGTGATTTAAACTTCCAGCTGACAACTTGGCCTCAGATATGTAAATCCCAATGCAGAAACACAAGAAATATGAGTAAACAAGGCAATATGACTCCTCCAAAGGTCAACAGACCCACCATAACAAATAATAAGGATATTGAAGCCGGTGAAACTGCAAAGAACTCAAAAGAATGATTGTAAAAATAACCAATGAAATTAGAAAGGACATATATGAACACCTGAATGAATTCAAAGAGAATGCAGATAAACAGCTGAATGAAGTAAGGAAGACAATGCAGAATATGAAAAAGAAATTCAATAAAGCTATAGAAATCCTGAAACTATCAGGTTGATATTCTAGAAATGAAAACCTTAATAAGCCAAATAAAACACTCAGTAGAAAGCCTCTCCAGTAAACTGGATCAAATTAAAGACAGGCTGTCAAGGTTTGATGACAAGATAAATGTATTAGAACATTCAGATGAAAATAAAAAAGAAGTATGAGCAGTACCTGCAAGACCTCTGGGACACCAGTGAGAGACCAAACCTACAAATTGTGGGCATTCCTATAAGGAAAAAGTATAGAAAACATAATAGGAGAAATTTTCCAAATTTTGAGAAAGAAATTCATGTACAGGAAACTTACAGACACAAAAGACAAGACCAGGAAACATCTCCAAAACATATTACAGTTAAAATATTAAATGTACAGAAGAAGAAGAGAATATTGAAAGTTGCAGGAGAGAAACATCAAGTCACATACAAAGGTAAATTCATCACAATAACAGCAGATTTCTCAATAGAAACTAAAAACCAGGAAGGCACGGAATGATATATTTCAAGCCTTGAAAGAAAATTTCTGACAACCTAGATTACCGTATCCAGCAAAGCTATCTTCATAACTGAAGGAGAAATAAAAACCTTCCATGATAAATAAAAACTAAAGGAATTCATGAATATTAAGCCAGTACAGCTGAAGATGCTTAAAGGAATCCTACATACAAAAGAAGAAAAATGCAACCAGGAAAATACCAGAAAGAATAAATCTCACTAAATGAGTAGGTAAGCAAATGAGGATTAGGAAAGAATCAAACATTAGAGAAACAACAAATGACAGGAAATACTACATAGCTTTCAATATTAATTCTTAGTGTTAATGGTCTCAGTTCTCCAATCAAGACATAGACGGGCCTGGCAGGTTGAACTAAAAAACAAGACCCAACCATTGTTGCCTACAAAAAATATACATCACTGGCAAAGACAAATGACTTATGGTAAAAGGATAAAAGAAGATATTCTAAGAAAATGGAGCCTGAAAGCAAGAAGAAGTAGCTAGACTCGTATCTGACAAAGTAGAATTCAAACAAAATTAGCTAAGAACAACTCATCAAGAGGCGTTAAAAAATTGTAAACATATATACAGTGCATGTCAGTGCACCCAATTTCATGAAACAAACACTACTGGATATAAAATCACAGGTAGACCCCAACATACATAATAGTGAGTGACTTTAATACCCAACTTTCATCAATAATCTCAAAAAAATAAAATACCTAGAGATAAACTAAAGAGGTAAAAGACCTCTACAATGAAAACTATAAAACATTGAAGAAGTTGAAGAAGACACTAGAAAATGAAAAGACCTCCCATGTTCATGAATTGGTAGAATTAATATTGTACAAATGGCTATAGTTCTGAAAGCAATCTCCAAATTCAATACAGTCCTCTCAAAATCCCAATATCATTCTTCACAAAAATAGAAATATAATCAATCCTAAAATTCTGTGGAAGTATAAAAAAACCCTAGATGGCCAAAGCAATCCTGAGCAAAAAAAGCAATGCAGGATGTATCACAATACATGTCTTCAAATTATGTAATATAGAGCCATAGCAACAAAAACATGGTACTAGCACAAATGCAGACATGTAGAGCAATGCAATAGAAGACTCAAAAATAAACACACAATACTCATCTGATTTTTTACAAAGGAGCCAAAAACTTACAGTAGAGAAATTACAGCCTCTTCAATAAATGGTATTGGGAAAACTGGATATGCACATGTGGAAGAATGAAGTTAGATCCCTGTCTCTCACTCTGTACAAAAATCTATTCAAAATGGAACAAAGTCTTTAAGACCTGAAACTTTGAAACTACTCTGGGAAAACATTTGAAGATATGGGCACCGGCAATAGATTTCAGATAGGACTCTTGCTCTTCAGAAAGTAAGAGCAAGAAAAATTGACAAATGGGATTGCATTAAATTAAAAAGCTTTTGCACATCAAAGGAAACAATTACCAGAATGAAGAAGCAGTCCATAGAATGAGAGAAAATCTTTTAAAGCTATTCATCAGTTGTAAGATTAATATCCAGAATTATAAAGAGTGCAAAAATTAAACACCAAAAGAATAATCCTATTGATAAATGAGCAAATGAATTGGACAGCTCTCAAAGGAAAAAGTACAAATGGCATATAAATACATGAAAATGTTCAACATTCTTAGACATAAAGGAATTGCAAATCAAAACATTGGGATTCCATCTTACTCAAATCAGAATGACTGTCATCAAGAAAACAACAAATGCTGGTAAGCATTTGGAACAAAGACACCCTTATATACTGTTGGTAGGAATATAAATTTGTGGAGTCACTATAGAAATCAGGATGGAGGTTCTTCAAGAAACTAAAAAACAAACTACCATATGATCCTGCTATACCACTCTCGGGCATATAGCCAAAGGAAGGTAAGTCAACATACAATAGAGATACTTGCATATCCATGAGTATTAGCCTAGTTGCCCAACAACTGATGAATACATAAAAGTGGTCCATACACACAATGGGGTATTATTCAACAATAAAGAAGAATGAAATGATGTCATTTGCAGGAAAATGGATAGAACTGGATGGAGATTATCATGTTGAACAAGGTAAGCCAAAATCAGAAAGACAAATATCATATGCTTTCACTCATATACAGAACATAGACCTAAAAAAAATGACATAATTGGAAAAGGGGTACTGTTTGTGGGAGAACTAACAGGAGGGGAAGAAGAGAGGGCAATGGAGGCAAATATGATCAAAGTAGATTGTATATATGTATGAAAATACCATAATGAAACCCACTAAAAACTGTTAAATAGGGAGGAGATTGAAAGGGGTTAAGAAAGAGTAATAGGGTGAATTTGAACGCATATATTATATGCATGTAAGTAAATATCACAATGAAACCCCTGTGTATAATTAATTTATGGTAATAAAAATAAAATCAAGAATTCTCTTTGGACAAGATTGACCTGCCTATTAGACAATCAAGTGGAGATGTCAGGAAGGCAGTTGGATAAACAAACTGAAGGTCAGGATTGGAAATATAAAAGTGGGAATCATTTTCATGTACAATATGTTTTATTGATCCTAGATTATATCACATAGAAAGTGAGTATGGAGAGGGTGGCCAAGGACTGAAACTAGGGAAACTCCAAACTTTATTCTTCAGGAAGAGAAAGAAAACCCAGCTAAGGAAACTGAGGGATCGCCAGTGGTGTAGAAGGAAAACTGAGTCTATGGTAGTGCAGTAGCCAAGTGAAGAAACCTTTTCAAGAACAAAGGAGGTTAAATTAGTGTCTCAGATTTTATTTTGCTGATTAAGTGACTAACTGCATAGGTAATATATCCATGACTGAAAAATCGAAAAGGTTTAATGTCTTCTACCTCTTCTATCTCCCAGCCACACCTGGTCCCCTCACCAAAGACTACAAATTCATCATTATGTATATACAAGCAAATATATGTGTGCATCAACTTTGGGGACAGTTTTTAAATGATGGCAGTTATTAAATGATGTTTTATGCTGATAATATCTATTAGCAAGAAAGAAACATGTAGGAGTAATATTCTTAATAACATGGGTTGTTCAGAAAAGTTTATGCATAGAATCTTCTCTATTTGACAAATATTGAGAATCCATTGTGTACTAGTCCTTCTGGTAAGAATATATATATTGATGAAAACTACAGCCCTTGTCTTCAAGAAAAACTCTGTGTGGTATACAGGATATACCCTTGTCAGCAGACAATTATGCTGAAGTGGTCAATGCTGTAATGAGGACATACAAATCCATAAAGGAAGCATAAGGCTTTAAGTCTCCCAGGAACCAAAGAAAAGTCGCTCTGAAAAATGTCTTCACAGAGAAAAAGGAGCTACTAAGTCAAGAGGCATAACAGTGTGCAGGGCAAATGTCATGCAAGAGTATATTGAATGCAGTCTGTATTCAGCATAGCTCTGAGGTTTCTCTGCATACTTGTACTAATGAAATGGGAAGATGCCAAAGATTTCTTGAAAGTTGAATTAGAATGCTTAATGTTATATTTATAATTTTGCGGTCTCCTTCTGTTAATGTTAGACTACATTGATGTAGTTTGTTTGTTTGTTCTAAGTACTACAGAATCCAAAAAAACCTGTGGAGTATCTGATTGAGTGTTAGATTTTTCTTTATATTTCATAAGTGTTGAAACATTATAAATTGGAATATCTCAGTCATAGTTTGATATAGCTCAATAATATTTAACATGCAGTGAAACGCATACTTCAGGAGTAACTGTCTTCGTCTGTTATTTGCCAATCTTATATCATTTGTGCATTTTACTCAATATAAAGTTTATACTTTTAATACCTAATATTGATGAATTTTTACTTGTATGTATTTTCATTTATAAGGCTATTTTAGCAATGGGTTATGTATTGATTCATAGGAACTAAAGGAGACATCCCAAATTTTGGCACAGTGGAATACTGGTTCCGATTAAGAGTTCCCATGGATCAAGCAATTCGACTTTATCAAGAACGGGCAAAGGCTTTGGGATACATAACATCAAATTTTAAGGGGCCAGAGCAAATGCAACCAGTAAGCTCGTTTGACTTTCAGATCCTTTTGTAACATAGAAATTTTATAGTATTTCCTAATATTTCACACTTTAAACTGAAAGCATTTTCTTTCATAGCCAACAAGTGGCTTTTTTAACTTTTTAATTTGAAATAATAATAGACTCACAAAAATAACAAAAACAGTACAAAAAGTCCCGTGTATGCCTACCCAGTTTCACTAATTATAACATGTTTCATAACTATAGTGTAATATCAAAACCTAGAAATTTTAAGTCAGGCATGGAGGCTCATGCCCCTAGCTACTCAGGAGGCTGAAGCAGCAGCCATCCTGGGCAACTTAATGAGACCCTATCTCAAAATAAAATTTAAAAAAATGGGCTGAGGATGTGGTAGGACACTTGCCTAGCATGCATAAGGCCCTGGGTTTGATCCCTAGTACTGAACAATAAAACAAACCTAGGAGCTTGACATTGGTACAATACTATTAACAACCCTACATGTCTTACTCAGATTCATCAATATTTGCATGCATTCAATTTTGTGCATGTGCACATGCGTGTATAGTCCCTCTGTGCAGCTTCATCATGTGTACAAATTCATATAACCATCACCACAATCAAGATACAGAGCCATTCTACCAATACAAAGGAGCTCTCTTGTGCTGACCAGGACACTTGGAAAAATATAAATATATTTTACTATTATCATACATCAAGAATCTTTCATTAGCTATTTCTCCTGGTAAGGAAAGGAATAACTATTATTGAGCTATCACTTATTATCCTTCTTTCAAACTGCTTCCTCCTGTTAGGTTTCTGAAATGCAAAATCAAATACAAAATGAGTATTTTCTTGCTGAGAACTGGGAGTTTAAAAGCAATTCCTTGGGGCAGCATTTCCCACACTGTGTTTTGTGGAGTCTTAATAACTGTATTTCCAAATGAATTTCATGATCCAGTCAATGTGGAAAGTACTGAATTGACCAAACTTGAATAAGATTCTCAACTTTATAACTTATGTAATGTGAATCTCAACAGCAAGCATAAAGTATGCCTCATTTTGAGTAACAGAGCAATAGAATATAGTAGAAACATTTTGGAATGTCTGCTCAACTTGTAATTATCTTACACTTTTTCTCTTTAGAACTGCCCTTACCACCCCTCAATCCATGGGGCCTGGCCCCCAGTGGCCAGGTTTATGTTGAGCATTTTCCCCTATGCCCACCCAGTCATGACTAATGATTCAGGAATATCCACTTGACCCTACTTTGGCCAATCATATTCTATCTTCTGAGATACAAGAAAAAGCAAAGCTCTTCATGCCTGAAACATGTAAAATTGGGAGCTGTTGGGAGCCATCTTCTACCATGTTAATAAGTAAAGAGAAAAAAATGGATCTAAAGAGAAAAATAATGAGCCAGCATTCAGAGAAAAATGGAGAGCAGATAGACAATAAGTTGTGGTGTCTTTCCAGTTCTAACTTCCTAAGACCCAACATTTCTGCTGTGTACAGATCCATGCAATAGCCCTCCAACCTTACATTAAAAACCTCTTTTGTTGTTTTTACTAGCTGTAACTATAACTTTCACTTAAAGAACCATGACTAAGCTGGGCACAGTTGGTATGCATCTGTAAGCCCAGCTACTTGGGAAACAGAGATAGAATTGTGGTTCACAGCCAGCCCAGTAAGACCCTATCTCAAAGAATACACTGGGCATGGTGGTTTGTGCCTGTTATCCCAGTGTGATATCCTATCCAAAAAACAACTAAAGCAAAAAGGGCTGGAGGCCTGGCTCAAGTGGAAGACCACTTACCCAGCAAGCATGAGGCCCTGAGTCCAAGCCCCAGTGCAGCCAAAAAAAAAAATTGATTCCCAAACTTAAGAGAGAACTATACTTGCTTCTGCTCCTGCTCCCCAGAGGTCATCTTTCTGGCTAGTATTCTTCACAACACAGTATGGGAGATGCTATTATAGAAATGGGAGTTAGAAATAAGCAGATCAGATTATTCAGTTGGTATTATAGCTTCAATGTTTTTAGACCCCCCCAGATTCTGGCTTGCATATGTCATTTACTGGTGGAATTTCAGCTTTTGAAGGTATATTTGAAGAGATAAGAGATGGGGGCACTTTTAAAGTCACTCTACTCTCTCTTCCACAACTGAATGCAGACTAGCCCTGGGAGAGTAGTAGTCCTACTCACATGTCCCCACTCCACACCCCCAGATCGCCACTAAGTGTTAGATTATGACCATAGCTCTAGTTTTCCTTCTCCAGTAAGCTTTTGGGTCCCAATTATTCACTCTAGATTCAGAAAAGAGGGGTTCCTTTAGGGAAAGTAGAGAATTCTTCAACAGCACACTAAATAAGGCACTAAAACACTAAAAAAAATTTTGTCCCAGATCTCATCAGCTTTAGATGATTTACCATTTAGTGCCACTGTTTTCCAAAACATTTGTGTGCTGGCCATCTTAGTAATGTTTCTAAAAGGGAGCATAGAGGTTTTCCAACTCTACCTAATAGCTTGTTTTGCTCATCTCTCATCTGAAATGTTCTCCCAATTCCAGCTTTTTCTCCCTGTGAGGTTTATCTCTGACTCTGTTCTCTTGTTCTTATGCAGGCTAATCTTGACCTCTGATATCTGTTTCTTAAAACCCCAGTAGTTGAGGATGAGGACCAACCCAAATATAACAGATTCAGCACACTGGGAGAGCAGGTGACTCTAGTAAAGTTAGGCTCACTTTCCGCCTCAAAGATTAGATAGTTAAGAAATCATTTTGTGTTTTATTTAATATTAGCACCAATTTCTACAAGTGTCCTCAGTCTCCCTTATTTGTTGCATAGGATTGTATATTTACACATGTTACAGAGAATGCTGGTTTTGAGTAAGAACCAAAGATTTTTTTGCTAAGAAATGTTGAAATGAAAATATGCAGTTTTTGTCCATTTACAAAATTATTTTATTTGGGGGTTGTCAGCTGCTGTTTATCTTGTAATTGTGTTACTTCTATAATATAAATATGTATGTTTTTCCAGTTAAGTCAGCAAGCACCCAAAACTGGTCAGCTCAGTTCAACAGATTCCACAGATGGCAACTTAAATGAACTTCACATTACAGTAAGATGTTGCAACCAACTGCAGTCCCGAGCAAGCCTCCTGCAACCACACCCATATGTTGTGTACAAGTTTTTTGATTTTGCAGACCATGATACAGCCATCATTCCCAGTAGCAATGATCCACAGTTTGATGATCATATGTGTTTCCCAGTGCCAATGAATATGGATTTGGATCGATACCTTAAGTCAGAGTCTCTGAGTTTTTATGTGTTTGATGATAGTGATACCCAGGAGAATATTTACATAGGAAAAGTCAGTGTGCCTCTGATTTCACTGGCACATGACAGGTGTATCTCAGGTAAGCCTATGTTCTTCATCCTATAAAACTGTAAAAACAAACCTAAATTATACATTGGTATTACAGACTTGATTTGTTTATAGCTAATTTTCCTAACCTCAGATAATCTTTGAACTTTGGGCCTAAGTAATGTATACTTTTTAGTTATCCTTGCTAAGGATTATAGCATCTCCAATGTTCAGGGGATTATAATATCCATCTTACAGTTACTTAAAATTAATATTAGCTAATTCCATTAAAATATAAAATTCCATTAAGAGAACAAAAAGTTCGTGATTCTATGAAATTATAAAACAAAATTAAATTATACCTTAGTGTTATGGATATAATTTGCTTGTAACTAATTTTTCTAAGCTCAGAAAATTTTTAAACTTTGGTCCTTTTATATATGTTTTTACTTATTTCTTTGGTAGGAATTTCATTTGTAGCATTTATAGTGCTCTAGGGATTCTAATATGCATTGCACAGTTCAACTTAAAATTAATACCAATTTAATTACATTAAAATATAAAAAGTCTAATATTTCATTCTCTTTCCCCTCCTTTGTGCTATGAATGTCATATAAGTGCACGAAGTATGCCTGTACATTACACACCCAACAATGCAATGTTATGATTATTGCATTACAAAATGTAATTGTATTCCTTTAAAGAAGTTAAAAGTGGGGGGAAAATACATAATTACAGGAGAATTTGACATTCATATACATATTTACTATTTTTAGTATTCCTTGGTATTTCCTCCTGTGGTCTTGATGTCATATCCTCACTCTGATTCATTTCCTTGCAACAATATTGCTATGTTTTTCCCCTCCTTGTGCTATTATTATCACATATATACAATCTTTATATGTTATCAGCCCAACATAATAATTTTATAATTGGCATTTTATACAGTTGTCTTTTAAATCAGTTAAGAGGAGAAAAGAGAAAAATATATTTACATTGCCATTTTTAATTACATTCCTTGGTCCCTGTTGCTGTAGGTGGATTTGAGTTACCATCTATCTGTCTCTTTTCAGCCTAAAGAAACCTTCCTATTCAATATGTGTTATAAGTCAGGTCTGTTCGTGAGTTATCCCAATCACTGTTATCTGGAAATATTCTTGTTTTGCGTTTATATTTTTGGTTAGAAATTTGTTTCTCTTTTGTAGCACTTTTAGCACATCAAACTAGACTGTCTGTTGGTATCCATTGTTTCTGGTAAGAAATCAGCTATTGATCTTATTATAGTTCCCTTACATTTGATGCTTTTCTATTAGCTTTTGGTTTTGAACAGTTTGGTGTGTTTAGGTATACATGGCCGTATGTTTATCCTACTTGGAATTTGTTGAGTTACTTGTATGGCAGTGTAATATTATATTTGCATTTATATGTTGGTATGTTTACTAATGTCCCACAGGCCTCTCAGGCTCTGTTCATATTTCTTCTCATTCTTAAAATTGGATAACCTTTACATCAATCTTCAAGGCCACTGATTCTTGTGCTAGTTCATCTCTCCTGCTGGTCCCTTCAATTGAAATTTTTTTATTTCAGTAATTTACTTTTCAGCTCCAGAATTTCTTTTTCTTCCCCTTTCTTCCCCTCCTCTCCCCTCCCCTCCCCCAGGGCCTTTGCATGTTAAGCACTCTACTACTGAGCTACATCCTCAGCCCTATTTTCTTTCTTTTTTTTTTTTTTTTGCAGTACTGGGGTTTGAACTCAGGATCTACACCTTGAGCCACTCCACCAGCCCTTTTTTGTAATGTTTTCATTGTTTTGTTTTGTTTTTTCAGATAGTGTCTCATAAATTAATTTGCCCAGGCTGGCTTTGAACCACAGTCCTCCTGAGTAGCTAGGATTACAGATGTGAGCCACAGGCACCCCACCTATTTCTTTTTTTATGTAATCTCTTTACCATATCTGTTTAATCAGTCATTGTCATTATAACTTTAATTCTTCAAATATGGTTTCTTTTGATTTTTTAAACATTGATAATGTTGCTTTGAAACCTTTTTCTGCTGAGTCTACTGTCTAAAACACCTCAGAGAATGTCTGCTGATAGCTTTTTATCCTATGGTATGCATTGCACTTGTTTTTTATATAACTCATGATTTTTGTTGATGAGGATTAAACTCAGGGCCTCATGCATAATAGGCAAGCGCTCTACCACAAAACAACATCCCCATAATTCATGATTTATTTTGGTTGAAAACTGGACATTTTGGATAATATATTGTCACACCCTCCTTGGGGTAGTTACTGTCTCCATTTTTGTTTGTTTGGTGTGACTCACCTGGATTAATTCTATAAAATCTGTTTCCCCCATCTTGGGTAGCCACTGCTTTCTCTGCTAAGTTCTTTTTTTATTTGTTTATTTTTATTTACTCTTTTGTTTTACATTTTTATTAGCCTATATTAGTTGTACCAGGGGGGTTTTAATGTGATATTTCTGTGTATGCTTACAATGTTCTGCTAAGTTCTGTTTTAGTCTTTTTTAATTTAAACCCAGGTCAGCATAGCTTAATGATGGTCTTCCTGTGATTATTGAAAGTATACTTAAATACCTTGAGCCAGTAGCCTTCTACCCTTTGTGTATAAAAGAATGTGTTCAGCGTTTACACAGTCTAAAGTCTCCTTCAGCTTTTACCTTCTGGATTTGGTACTGCTATTCCTCTCATTCAACTAGGGACAAATAGTTTACTAGGGTCCTCTTGGGTTTCTTCTAAATATGAACATAGCTTTGTATCTACCCATAGCCTTCCACAGCAAGAGACATAAACAGGATCTTATCAAGACTTGCTGCAGATGTCTTAATTCTTTTAAATTGCCTGGCTTTCTGGTCTTTTGTTTGCCCCCAACCAGTATTGAGATCTTAGGCTGGCTGTGATGGTTGGTCTTTCCTGATTATTTGGCACTGAGATTGCCAATGTTCTTAACACTTCCTGGAGGCATGAAATTATCTACTTTCTGTTCCAAATAAAGTCAACCTCCTTCCAAAGAGGCTACCAGTCCTCACAGGTTGCCCTACTCTGCTAGACTTCTTGCACCAAGCAGGCGGGGGACAAGAAGAGACGACAAGAGCAATCCCACAGATTCCTTCTGTTTCTGCTAAGGTTCAGGAGATTCTCTTGAGTAAATGCTCAATTTGTTGTGCATCTGTAATCAACTTCCAGAATCCTCAGATAGGTGTTTTGTTGTTGTTATGTTGTTGTTTTGTTTAATTTTTAAACAATTTTCTACTTTTATCATTGCTTTTTGGGAACAATATTTGCTGAGGTCTTCATTCAGCCATTCTGGAAGCTTGCCTTACCTATTATAGAAGTTTAGCACCTCCTTATATTCCACCCATAGCTTTTTGTTCTCCCTAAAGCTTAGATTTTTGGGAGCTTGGAAGTTTAGGGATTTTTTCCCAGCCAGCCATTAAAAGAAGTATCAACACTTGAGGACCAAGTAAAAAATACCCCCAACCAAGTTATACTTGAACTATAGGTTTGTTAGTGACAAATTTTTCATATCTCACATCTACTGCAGTGATTGAAATTCCTAATTCAAAATTACAGATTTTAGCTAAGTGATCCTTTTTGTTACTGCTGTTTGTTTTAGTGGGTCCATTTACTTAGTGAGCATTTTTGCTGTGCTACTGTCAATTTGGAGTAATTTAGTAAGCCATACTTAAAATTATAACAATTATTGAGTAATATAAAAACTCTTAGATACAACATTATTTGTAATTTTAAAGTTTTATTATATTTTTCTTTAGAGACAAGTCTCTTGCAAGAATATTCAAGTCAAAATGAAGATTGAAACTTGAATCAACCTTAGAATGTCTTAGAGGAATGCTAGGAATTCTGAGTAATCTGTTAATCTAATTCAGTGAATTAAAATATTAACTAATTTTCTCATTGTTGAATCAGTATTATTTTTAAGGCCTTAACTTCTGAAAGAAGTCTGCTTGAAAGATAAACCTGTTATAGATACTCTTGTCTCTATTTTATTTTCTAAGACATTTGAGTTGTGAGTAAATGCCAAAATTATTTTAAAGGTATGGGTAGTTCTTTGTTCTTCTTTAATTCTTATGCTACTAAAATTTATTCTAGCATTAATTAAAATTATTTTTATAATTTGACAGGAATATTTGAATTAACAGATCATCAAAAGCATCCTGCAGGCACCATTCACATTATATTGAAATGGAAGTTTACTTACCTTCCTCCGAGTGAATCAATAACTACTGAAGATTTGGGAAATATCATACACAGAGAAGAGCCAGAAGTTGCTCAGAGACTACCTTCAGCATCCTCTATTAGCACATCAGTTGTAGTGAGTAATAGTGACTTTCAATTTCCTTTCAAATACAAAATTTTGAAATATAAACTTAATAGCCAAATAAACTCTGCCCCCCCTCAAAAAAAAAAACAAACAGTGAAGCCTTATCTAAAATGTGATGATAATCATACTCAGTATGATATGTTGCTTTATCATAGGCACCAACACCTAAACCAAGACAACGTTTAACACCTGTGGATAAGAAGGTGTCTTTTGTGGATACTATACCACATCAGAATTCTGTAAGTAGCAAACAACACTCAACATATGATTTTTTTTCTGTAACAAATATTTGAAATAAAAAACAGAGGTATATTATACCTCACCTGATTAAATGGAAACAGTAAAGTCCATAGTTTTGTAATTTGGCACTGTGTATACATACGAACTGTTCATATTCATGGATCTCTTTCTCTCTCCAGTACTGCTCTAGTCCTCTGCTCCCATTTACAAAAAAAAAATCTTCAAAAAAGTTGTCTCCCTTTCCTCACACTGTTTCTTGAACTTACTCCAGTCAAACTTTATCTTCACAAAAACCACTCTTGCTAAGGTTATAGTGTCTTTCTTTTTGCCATATGCAGTAGTGAATTCTGTTACCATCTTACTCTCCAGTAACATTTGACATGTGGAATTCTGACTCCCTTTTCTCTTGACTCCTGGAATACCTTATCTTGCTAGTTTTCCTCCAGCCTTACCAGTTCCACTCCTGGACCTCACTCTCCTGGAACTCACCTCTAAGTGTTGAAAGGTCTCAGCAGTCAGTCCTCAGACCTCTTCTCAGTCTTTATCTACATTAAAAGCTCTTAGCTAGTCCCAAAGCTTTAAAATGCATCTATCTATATGTTGACACTCCCATATCTGTAATCTCTAACCTCAACCTCACTGCTGAATTCTGTATTTTTCTTATTTAATGGGTAGCTAATA